>NC_022024.1:13682913-13686150 GCF_000317375.1 Microtus ochrogaster
GGGGAAGAAGACAGATGGCTGATGCCCAAATGGTACCAAATTTCAGATTTTGAAGAATAACCTCTAAAATCTGCTTCCTGAAAGTGTCTATAGTCAACAATATTATATTTTGAAATTACATTTAAAAAACAGAGCTTGTCTTAATGGTTCTTAAAGGAGCTAAAATAGGAAATGGGGACAAGACCAGAAAGCTACAGATTCTCAAATTTCTCTCAATGAAAAAAAATGATTCACACTAACATTCCATTTTTTTCTTGACTTGTCTGTAACGAAGATTATGAATGATCACTAGTCATTTTTCACAGCTTCGCTGACTTGCGTCATCCATGGATGTATGATAAGTGGTTCCTTCCATTAAGAAAGCTAATCCTTCTTAAAAAATACTCAGAATTACCTTTAATATTCTGTTACTAATCTACCTGGTTCCAAACTTTTACTAGTGGATTTAGACCACATTTATCTCCTATAACAAATATCGGTCTGTCCAATACACCTTTAGGAGATACAGGGAAAAGTACTCCCTTGCTCTAAACCTTACACTAAACTTATAGAAGTTTGTTTTCTATTTGAAACAGGTTCTCTTTATACTACTATTAAGGACATAGAAATGCTGAAGCTATTTCCTTTTCTCAGCTGATGCTATCTGCCTGTGTAATCTGTATTTGGTAGGCACAGTCATATTTATTACATTTGTTCTCCTGAGAGTTGCATCCTGGAATTAATTGGCTCTAAACACAACACTCTATTCTGTTTACACTGCAGTGCTGAAGTCTGAAAACCAACAACTGCATTTATAATGAAACTCCCATAACTCAGAGATGTAACACTAGTTTCCTCCTTGCTTTTTTTTCTTTCATTCAAATTAAGCAGACAAGCTAGAGATAATTAAATATAAGGTTGAGCTTTCCTTTAAATGGACTTTCAAGTCATGGGTCTAATTCTTCTTGCAGATTAGCTGTTGTCAGCTTTATAAACAACTTTGTTGTCAGTTTCATTACGTTTTCCGGACCTAGGTATTCTTCCAATTCATTTTATTTTAACTTTAAATAAATATACTTGGTATTGTGGCTTCCAAGAAAAACATTGCCAATACAGGGAACCCTGGATTTGGCTTGGCCTAGCTTACTTGAGAGTCATGTGTTATAGATTTTTCTGGTTAGAGTCCATTGCTTTTGGGACACTCTGTGCCTTCCACTTACTGGGAGACTGACACAATCCCTCAGGCAGTAAGCATTCAGATCACTTTGTGTTTCTCCGAAGGTTCCCTTGGAAGTCAAGGAAACATGGGAGTTTGACAGGACAATTGATTGTATACATTAATCTTGGGTACCCTGTACAGCTCGCAAATATCATTGTACCCTGGCAACTACAACTGTATTGATTCTATCAATTGACAATGTATTCTGTTTCTGGTAAAGGTATAAGAAGTCCGATTGCTTCTAATAAAATCATCACAGCCTCAATCTTGCTGTGGATCCTCCATTCTCTCCATATCTATTCAATATAGTTCTTCAGGTCCTAGCTATAGCACTAAGACACCAAGGGGGGATCAAGGGGATACAAATTGGAAAAGAAGAGGTCAAATTCTCACTGTTTGCTGATGATATGATAGTTTACATAAGTGAGCCCAAAAATTCTACCAAGGAACTTCTACAACTCATAACTACTTTCATCAATAAGCAGGATACAAGATTAACTCAAAAAAAATCAGCAACCCTCCTGTACACAGATGATAAAAGGACTGGGGAAAGAAAGCAGAGAAACAACACCCTTCACAATAGCCACAAATAGCATAAAATATATTGGAGTAACTCTAACCAAACAAGTGGAATACTTGTATGACAAGAACTTTAAACCTTTGGAGAAAGAGAGGAGAGGCAGGGAGGGGAGCAGAGAAAACTGTAGAGCTCAATAAATATCAATAAAAATAATGCATAGGATTATATTAAATACAGTACTAACAGCACAGTAGAGTCAAAAGGCGAAGGCACACATTATAAATGAAGAAAAATATTTCAGGCTACTAATCTGACAAAAGTTTAACATCTGGGAAATGCTAGGAACATAAAATACTCTGTAGTGGCAAACAAAAAAGAGTCAACCTATTTGGTGAAGGCATGGAATAAGCTGGAGAGGAGAAAGGGAAGAGAGGAAGTGCTGTAACTAAATTTTAATTTAAATTATTGTAAAACATGAACATGAAAAGGTAAAACTAAAAAAAAATAATAAACATTTTAAAAATGTTTGGGAAAATGAAAACGTTAGCTCCTGTAACCTCATTTTACACTTAATTACCACATTGATATTTTGCAGTAAAAATAATAACAAGATAGACATAAGTGAAATGTTACATCCTCTGCTAGTAACCTTAATAAAACCAAAAATTAAAAATGAAAATTAATATGTGCATATTAATTCGCATAATTAAATCAAAAATTATAACCACTATTAACTCTTGCAAGTCTGCAGAGTCAAAAGTGGAGTTCACACTTCTGACATAACTTACAACCTAATAAGGACAGGCCATGTTTTAACACAAAGAGTCCATATGTACTTCATGACTATTGTTCCAAACCCCACCAGAACCATAGTTAGGGCAATTTCCAGTCCTGCTGTTCTTGTATACATTTTTTTCACTGTTCTTTGAAAACTCTTACATGTAGAGTGACTTGTAAGAGGTTAATTCCTGAATTCTCTCACGCATTAGTGTAAATTTCTAAAATGAAATGAGTCAAAATCTTATAATTAAATCAAATCCTCCCTATAAAAGATCCTGAATTATGGTCAGAATTTAATTCAGGATCATTGTTTCCCTTGGTATTTTGGCAGTTTTCAACTCCCAACTCAGATTTTGTAGTTGAAGCTCCACACAGTGGTGGAAAAATAGTATATACATTTTATCAATTAATTCTCACACAAAAGGAAAAACTCCACACCCAGATGTGTTAATGGGAACATACTTCTTGGTTGTCTGTTCTTTAGCTCATATATGAATTAGAGTTCATTTGGGCAGTCTTTGCCAAAAACCTTTTGCTGTATGATGTTCCATGGCTTTCTTATCTCAGAATGTTGTTCATATACCAACACAGAGTCTCACTCAGTCTATGAAATATTTGATTTCTGGGCACCTGGGAGCCCCTCTAGGTCCAAGTCTCTTGCCAACCCTAAGATGGCTCCCTTAATTAAGATATGTGCTTCCCTGCTCCCCTATCCAACCTTCCTTTATCCCAATCATCC
>NC_022024.1:13686870-13702598 GCF_000317375.1 Microtus ochrogaster
TGGACTCTCTGAATATGGCGGACAATGAGGGCTGCTGAGAAGCCAAGGACAATGGCACTGGGTTTTGATCCTACTTCACATACTGGCTTTGTGGGCGCCTAGGCAGTTTGAATGTTCACCTTCCTAGATTAGGATGGAGCGGGGAGGACTTTGGACTTTCCACAGGGCAGGGAACCCTGACTGCTCTTCAGACTGGAGAGGGAGGGGGAGAGGAGTGGGGGGAAGGGGAGAGGAGTGGGAGAAGGGGGAAGGAAATGGGAGACTGGGAGGAGGCGGAAATTTTTTTCAATAAAAAAATTAAAAATTAAAAAAAAATATGTGATTTTTGTTGCTCTACAGCTAGGAGCCAAAAGGAGAGAAATATCTGAAGGTATAGATTATACAGTAGTCTGACAAGTCTTTCTGAGATGAGGGGATGGGTGTCTAGAAGGTACACAGGATTTGCTGTGATTAAAAACCGCCTCTGAACCTGTACCACAGCAACACTAAAAGCAACCAGTACACGTACAGGTGTTTCTGTTTTGTTCATCATTCCTCCTAACGCTCACCTGATGAAATTGATCGGATGACTGGAAGGAAAGCTGGAAAAAAGAGAGGAAGTAAAAACAAAAACAAAAAAACCCATTTATATCGCTGGTGCCAAAGGAAAACTTGGGACTGATCTGGAAGAGGAAACCAACCAATGAAATAGGAGGGACAGAGAGGTTTGCACTGACATTACTGCACACCATAAGGTAAAAGTGTACAAAGATGATTCTAAGTGTATTCTAATTTCAATAACATCACCGGAATTTAGTCTTTGATCAAAATGTTGTCAAGGAAATCCAGCGATGTACTTGCAGAGGCAGGTGCAGAAGAAGAAAATGCAACTTATCTTCCATTTACACTTACAAGTCTGCCATAATCACTATGTCTTTGCCATTTGGTTATGGGGTTTTAAAGGCAAGTGCACTCATATGCCCAGCAAAGTATCCAGCATCTCTCATGCTGTCTCTCATGTAGTTTCAATGCTTGAAGCATGAATGTGTGCAACTCTCTCTCTCTCTCTCTCTCTCTCTCTCTCTCTCTCTCTCTCTCTGCCCCCCCCCACACACGGGGCAAAGTGGAAACTAGTATGCTTTATCGTGTACTTATGCTAAGTTCTATTTTATCTACCTCCATGTAACAGTCATATATTACTAAGCTAAACAGACTCAATATCCATTTTGCCTGGATTATTTTCATACGGAATATTATGGACATGAATGTCTGCCCTGTTACTTTGTATGTCTGGCCAAGCCTCTCGGGGGTTATTAAATTTTTCCATAGAGATTGCCCATTAATTACTGAGTTCTCCACGTTCAGCTGGCCTTGAGAACAGCCCTGCCAATTCTCTGCGCCACTCCCTGATCTCTCCCGTTAGCCTGCCAGGACACAGATGTTTCTTGTACTGATCCTCAGCTTTTAACCTCACATCCAGCCTTGGTGAAAACATATTTTCCATAATACCACTTTATAAATTGAGATAAGGTATAAATTTAAAGTATTTTGCTTTAAAAATAGGATAAACCCTAAAATGTAAAAAATAAGAATGTAAAAATCTCGGTGTTCCACCGTATTTTGTGTAAATTGATTCTGACCACTCTTGAGTTGAAAACAAAGAATGATGAATATATCAGTCATCTTTCTTTACAGGCCTATATTTTTTGTCTAATATCAATTGTATGACCTGCATGATGCAACCTTATTTCCAAATGTTTTCTGCTAAGTCCCATTTTGTACTTTGGAAGACTTTTTTTTTTTTTTTTGGCTTCCTGTAGTCTAAGGCGCTCTGCCTTTCAATGTCCACTAGATGGCAGCATCATCCAATTCTTCAGAGATAACACGTTAATTAATGATTGGTTTTTCCTGTGGTTAACATTGGTTCCAGAAGCCTTAATAAAAGCAAACACATTCTTTTGAAAAACATATTATTTGTTCTGATATATAAAGTCTAGCCTATTGCAGTTTTACTGAAGTTTAAATCTTGTAGATTATTGCAAGTTATTTCATGTGATCTTATTAATGGGCTGGTAGACTTACTTACTGGAGAGGGAGGGGGGAGGGGGTGGGGGAGGGGCTGGGAAGAGGGGGAGGGAAATGGGAGGAGGTGGAAATTTTTTAAGTAAAAATAAATTTGAAAATGCAAAAAAAAAGAAAGGAAAAGAGGTTTAATTTTAACTACTGAAAGTTACTTGTAGCAATGAGACGTAATAAGAAATACTATAAAAATCAAATGTTTGGAATCTGCTATGCTTCATAAATGACTACTTTAGAACTATTTTTACATGTATTTATTTAGGGCACGTGTGTGTGGCATATGTGTATATGTGTATGTGTATATGTGCCCCTGCTGTGTGTAATGTATATGTTTACGCATGGGTGGGTATGCTTCTTGGTGGGCGGGTGATGATCAGAGAGCAGAGAACCAGAAGATAAGGTTCTCTTTTATGATGGGTGTCCCTTGAATGGAACTCGGGTCCTCGGACTTCACAGCAAGTGCTCCCCCATCCCCTTATAAACCACCTCATCTCCGATCTCAAATGCAAAACTACCTTTGTGCCAACACGGGATCTAACCAGGGACTTCGCAGGTACTAGGCAAGAGCTCTGACACTGAGCTACACACAAGCCCTGCACTCTTCATCAATTTGTTCTACAACACTTAAACTGTCATCCTGTTGGATATTTGTACCGTGAATGTCAAATCTATCCACACATTGACTGGGCATGTCACTCTTTCCGAGTATTTCCAAATGAACTATCTTTAATTTATGTCTTTCCTGATATGAAGGTGACAAGGAACCAACAGATGTTGAATTAATGCTTCTTGTCATGATTTCAAAGACAGAAGACCTTGTGAAGGTAAACACTTACTTCAAGAATGTTAACTTTTTATTGCCAGAGATAGACTATCAAGGTAAACTGGATAAGAATAAATGAAGCAGGCTAGAGCTTGTAATAGACTTGTATGAGGTCATACAATTCGTTGAGGCAGATCCAAGATTAGAAACAAATTATCTTTCCAATATACCACATACTGGTTTCTATTTGTCTCATGATCAGAGCTGGAAATATTAGACATTAGTATTCTCCCCTCACTTACCAGACTTACTCAGAGATTTATGTCAAATCTACCCCGAAGCCTCTTGAACATGCCCCTTTCTATTCATCTCCAGTTTCCATCTTTAGTTAAGCCCAGCATGTTTCCTTTCTAAGTACACAACACTTGAGGTGACTTCCTGACCTCAGCTGGGGACCTCCTCTCCTCTGCTACTGCTCTCTTTGATGTATTCGGGGTCACCTTGATGTAAACATACGTGTAAATCCATTGTAACTCTAAAGAGCAGGCTGTTTTCCTGTCTTAATGTGTGCAATGCATGACCCTGGGGGGATTACAAAGACATACAAGCCACAACCTCTGTGTTTAGTGTTCCAGAGACTAAGTGAGTTCTGCATCCCAACAGAGATGCTTTAGATAAAATGTGTGAAAAAGGCTGAGGTAAAAGGATCAGCGAATTGCCCTCTTACTTTCCTGCACCACTGAAGAGGAAGGAAGGCAGCTTGTACTTCACTAACATGGCTCCTCCTTTCCTGGTCACACACGGGGGATATGGTGGAGTGTTTGCTGCACTTCGGTCTTAAGGGCTACAAAGGTCCAGTATAAAAAATTACAGCAAGCAGAGGAAGAGGAGGAGGAAAAAGGAAGACAAGGGAAGAGAAAAGGGAGGAAGGAAGGAGGAGGGAGGACAAGACTACTCCGCATTTGGGTTTGCTGTAATTCCATGTAGGGTCTCTTGTCCTTTGAGGTAGACTGATAAGAACTATGGCTGTCCTATCTGAAGTCAGGTGAACTTTCCTGGGTGAACTCTCAAGATGACAGACTGTAACACCTGTAAAAGCAAAAGCTTTCTGGGTTTATGCAATTGCAGTGCAACAGAACAATCAGAACAGAAGAATCTTAACATGTGGGGCGTGACCCCTTTGAGGGTCACAACTTATTAAATATCCTGAATATCTACTTTAAAAATCTTAATAGTCAGACTATAGCTATGAAGTAGCAACAAAAATAATTTTTTTTGGTTGGGGGTCAGCACAACATGAAGAACTGTGTTGAAGTTTGCAGCATTACGGAGGTTGAGAATCACTGCCCTAGAAAGAAAAGGCCATTGCCTTGTTGGTGACCAACCGCCCCAATCAAAAACTGAAGTAGAGGAAATCTAGTTTCACTTCTTTCGAGTTTACTAATGACTTAATTTTAAGGAAATTCAAATTTCTCTTCTTTTCAGGACAGCCAGATCTTTAGCATTTTCTCAAGGGTCCCAGACTCCATATTAGGCTGCAGTTGCTGCACTGATATGGGAGCAAAGGACACCTAAGTGATGTTTCAGAAGGATTGGACCCATCTCCTTAAAATGGGCAGTCTCCCAGAAGGAATTCTAGAGAGAGGATTTTAAAAAACATTTACATCTCAAAGTGTAGAGATGAAAAAGTTTAAAATTAAAAGAGCTTCCTGGTTGGAATGGCACAGACCCTGAATGCCAACAGGTGGAACAGAGAATCTCCTGGTTCAAGGCCAGCTTAGTCTACGTAGTGAGTTCCAGAACAGACAGAACTAAAGAGAGAAACCCTGTTTTGAAAATCAAAAACAAAATAATTTAAAGAGCTCTAAATTAAATGCTGGAAGGAAAGGAAAGCAGGGATTTGACTGTCCGGTCAGTCAAGCAGAGGAGAAGGTCACTGCGGACTGTCTTGCACACACTTTACAAAAGCAAGTGCTGAAAGAATTAAAGAATCCTGCTCTGAGGGAGAGAATAAGCCCCACCCCATCTTAACCAGGACAGTGGAGGCTGGGTTTAGCAGTTTCTTTCCATTGAAGATTGTAAGAACAAAGGCAGAGACAGTGATAGACCCTTGAAGACAGACTCTGTCTAAGGAAAATGGGGGGAGCAGAGTCTTGGAGATTTGGGGAAAATTCTGACCTTGAAAGTGACTTACAGTTAAAAAAAAAAAGAGAGAGAAAGAAAATTTAGCTAAGTATATCATTATAATGCAAGAAGATACAGACCTTATGAAATAGTGTAGATTTCTTAAAAAAAGAAAAGACATCTATTTAAAATATGAAAAACAATTGTGGCATGTTGGGAGCTGTGAACCCTCAGATCCTGAATTTCTTGCAAACAACTTCCCCCCCTGATCTGAGTGCCTACAGCTGCTCTGAGCACAAGACCCTCAGGAGTTCCTTATGGCAGAAGAGTGGTTTCTGGTGGGTTTGGCTGGGGTTTGGTTATCAGTTAAGGATTTCTTTATAAGCTGCTCCTGAACACAATAAAGGGGGCATTCTTGGAGCATTCTGGCATCAAGGATGACCTGTGTCTCTGTCTGTCTTTGTGTGTTTCGATCTCCAGCCCCTTTGCCCGGTTCACGAACTGTATAGCGGTGCACAGAGCGCAGACGGGCATTGTGCGCCACAGTGGGAGAGGAATAAACAGATTTAAACAGCTATTGAGCAATCCAAAATAGCATAACAAGCATTGAGATTTCCTAAGGTATTTCATCACGAGGATGAACATCTAAAACAAAACAAAATAAGACAAAATTTGTTAAGTGACCCTTAAACACCAAAATGTCTTTTAATGTTCTTAAATCCCTAAGGAAATTTCCTCAAAATACTTTAGCACTTTTCCAGGCATTCGACGCAAATATCACATTTAACAAAGACTTATGTGTGTGTATGTGTGTGTGTGTGTGCACAATCCGGGGTTGGTCCGCGCGAGCACTGCACATGCTGTGCAGTACATTTAATTTGGGAAACCCAGGGGCCCTGAGATTTTTCTTTCTCCTTTCTTTTTTCTTTTCTTTTCTTTTCTTTTCTTTTCTTTTCTTTTCTTTTCTTTTCTTCTCTTTTGGACCACTCATAAGTGGTCTCCACAGTGAGAGAGCACTTGGAGAAACCTCTAGCCTCTCTGACTTCTGAGTAGCCCAGACCAGAACCAGACAGCTTTAACACCCCGCCTGTAGAGAGAGGATGCTCTTTTACAGGCCCTGCAATGTTCATGGCAATTTCACACTCGACCTATGGAGAGAGAATGCTCTTGTATAGGCCCTGTGGTATTTTCTGCAGGTTTTCACATTCTGAGCTATAGCATAAACCCTCAAACTATGCTCCACCAGTGTCCTGCCAGCTCTGCTTTACCTCAAACTGTCCCTGCCATTTTTGGGTTGTGTGCTTCTTGATTGATACAGTCTTCTTCTGTAGCCTAGGATGACATCAAACTCCTAGTCCAGCTGTATCAGCTCCTGAGGTCCAGGATCACAGGTTTGGTGTGGCAGCATGTCTGTTTTTGCTGCTATTGATTTTGCTTTAGAAAATGATCAGTAAAAAAAGTGAGACAGTTAAGTAATAAGAGATTCTTTGGAAAAACTTAAAAGGAGAACAATAAGGAGTAGTTTATTTTGTTTGTTTTTTTATGTTTTGTTTATTTTTATGGCAGGGTCTACATTTGCAAACCAAGCTAGCCTTAAGCTCTTCATTCTCCTGCTTTAGCCTCCAAAGAAATGGAATTGTAGATATGTGCCACTACCCACTGCTTGTGTATGAAATTTGTTGTCCTGCCTATAACACAGAAGTGTTTCACTGCCTCCTGACATTTCCTATATATCTTTCCAAAGTTTTTAATGTTTAAGCTCCTGATTAAGTCGCACCCTAAGCATTGCAACCAGAAAATACCTGCTTGCTCGTTCAGTGGAGAACTATTGTGGCTGCATGCTTGTCCTTTGCAAAAGTTTTCATTTAAAAATAAAAATGCTTTCTCTTACAATGGTATTTATATGTTTTGTGTGTGTGTGTGTGTGTGTGTGTGTGTGTGTGTGTGTGTGTGTGTGGTATTTGTAAGGGAGATGTACATACCAGTCTGCATGTGTTGATGTCAGAAGATACCTTGCAGGAATTGATTTTCCTTTTACTACATGGGTCCCAAGCATCCATCTCAGTACCTTAGGCTAGACAGTGAGTGCCTTTATCCTCTGAGCCATCTGATTGGCTCATATTTGTCAAATGTATGTCCACTTGTGTGATATATGGCTCATAATTTAGTTTAGTTTCCCAGTGGGGTTGGCCATTTATCTTTCTGTATAATATCTGAGGTATCACATAAGTATTACTCTCCTCATTTTGTTTCAAAGGGTATGTATTTCAATTTGATTCTTTCTTTAGTCATTCTTTGTTTTTGAATCTTGTTTAATTCTTCCTTTGGAAGGAGGCATGGTTATTCGAGAGAGGTTGATCAAAGATTTCAAATATGAAAAAGGCAGAGAAGCCAGTCCTACAGGGCTATAGCACAACATGGTGACTGGCAATTTTGAAAAACGGAGATGGAAACTGGCCTCATGGTTGAATACAGGAGACCCCCAAATGTGAACAGTTTTTCCATTGCCAAAGATTGAAAATGTCCTTGGCCTGCCAAGAGTACTGTCTTTCCTACTGGTGAGCAATGCCAGGAATGTTAATGTAGAAATACTTTTGGTTTCTATCAGCAGAAGAATGTCTGGTTGCTCGTTGTCTTTTTCCCACCACCATATACATACTGGCTTGACAAGTATACAGGACACATGATGGAACTGAGAAGTTCCTGGACAAGTCACCAGCGGGACAACCAGATGGACAAATTCACCCCAACTCCATACTTTCTGTATCAAAGCTTTATTAACCCCTGATATCCCATTTCCTGTCATACCTGAACTTTCTCCTTTCTCTTCCATGTCCACCTATGAATCTATAACAAACCTTTCTCAAACATTCCTGCTGTGTCTGAATGTCATTCTTGGAGTTCATAAGAGAAGAATCCAGACACCATTGGCCCAGGTTGGCAAGCGTGGATCTAGGCACACACACACACACACACACACACACACACACACACACAAAGAGAGAGAGAGCCCACCTGTCACTAAGCAGACTCCATTGCTGACAAGGAAACCACCTTTTCCCAATTATAATAAAAAAATTTGTTTGAACGTCCTTGAGAAGGAAACATTGTATCTCTGACTCCTATATATGTAGAGAGAAATGAGCACATTAGTTAGCCTTAGCTGTCCATAATGTACATATTTCAAATATCAGCTTGTAATCTAGGGTATATAAGTTTTTGTCATTATATTACTACAAAGGAAAACACAAAATAGAACATTTTTAACCCAAGTCTATGTATAACTGTCTGAAAACATTTTCAGTGAGTTGAGCCTGTCAGAGCCATATAGGCAAGAGTGATAGAGATGAATTCAAGTGTGGAATTATACAAACCCCGAATCCATTGTCCCCTCATTAGCATATATCTCCCTTATTTGGTAGCCCAATTGAAATCTCGGGAGAAAAGGTCACTGCAGCACCTGCCTGACACTCTCTTCCTTCCAGCCATGCAAATTTTCCAGCTGGGATCATTTAATTCCCACCTGCAACCCAATCTCTCTCAGAAGCTGGGAACCTTTCTTTTAAAGTGTTTGGGCAAAAGATTTATTTTGCATCAGTCCTGTGCATGCTGTTGGGTCTCAGCAGGTGAGTAACCATCGGAACTACCACAATGACTAGGTTGCATCCCCGCTACACATTGCCTGTTTTCACAACTATGACAGAGTTCTGTGGTCTGTATGATACTGAAGAAACGTGTTTTGTTTGCTTTTTCGTATTTTGGTTTCCAGTACCTTAGGAAACACATCTCCTATTCTTTATAATTCAGGCTTAAGATACTTTAGAAACTGTTGGTCTGAAGCCCTAGACTTGCCTGTCACCTGCTTCCCACAGCTATATGTATGATTTTGCTGGAATTCGACCTTATCCTCTGTTCCATGCTGACTTACTTGACATCACCCCTGTGCTTATCTAAAACCTGGGAAATTAGATTGTCACCATCGCTCTCTGTTAGTGACATCTGTGGGTCTTTGTTTTCATCCTTGTAACTACAAGTTTTGTTTTGTCCAAGTGACTGAGTACCTTTTGTTAAATGACTCTTATTCAACATTCCTCCCTAGGTCATTTCAAGTGACAGATTCCATTTTAAAGCAGATATACAACCTCCAATAAGTTGATTTTCTCTGTTAAACAAATTAGTTCTCCACCTTTTATTTACTTATCAAATTCAGTTCTTGAGTGAATATTTAGAAAGCTCAGACAGTGAATTCACACTGAATTATAAATGAAGGTTAAACACACACACTCCTCGGTGAAGTTTTAAATATTAATTTTATGCTTTGATATCATTTAACACTTCCAAAAAGTTGAGAGAGCTTGGGTGGTGGTGGTACATGCCTTTTATCCCAGCACTCAGGAAGCAGAGGCAGGTGAATCTCTGTGAATTCAAGACCAGCTGGTCTACAAAGTGAATTACAGGACAGTCAAGGCTGCACAAAGAAAAAAAAGTTATGAGAATAATAATAAAAGAAAAACCTCACATGTGTGTTGTAATCCTTTATGCTAATTCAATAATAATTTTCTAAAACCAATGGAACACATTTGCTTTTTTTTCCTGATCTCTATGTGCATGCTTTTGAACCCTTTGATATTAAATTATCATGATCATGTCCCTTGGCTGCACAAAAGTTCTGTGTGTATTTCCTAAAAACAAAGATGGTTTCTTATGTAATCATAGCATAAGTGATAATATCAAAATAAATAATTTAGTTTTAATTCCCTACAACAAAAAGTTCAGTACATATTAATTATAGCACTATTTTAATTTAGAAAATTATTGAAGCAGAGAGACAACAGAGAGGGAAAGAGACATGAGACAGAGATGACACAGACGCGCACAGAGCGGGGGATGCATATTTGAAAGTCAAAGTGTAACGTTTTGGGAATGGGTTCTCTCATTTTTACCTTGTCTTGAGGTGATATGTCTTTTCTTCCTGTCACACTCATGCTGGCAGACCCACCAGCGTGTGGCTGATTGTGCTGTCTCCACCTCCACTCTAACCACGGGGGTCTGGGACTACAACGTGTGCCAGAGATTCTGGCTTTATTTTAGCATGAGTTCTTGGATTGAACTCACATCGCCAGTTTTGCACGGAAGTGCTTTGATCCACCGAGCAATCTCCTTGAACTTCGTGTTTGTGTTAGTCGTTGTTCTAAGAACCATTCTGTAACATTTTTTTTTCCAATGCAGGAAATGCATAAGAAGGTTCCTCTGGACGTCCTTATGCCTGATGATTTCAGAGTACACAGAGAGAGCAGCAATGCAGTAATATCCATGTTAATAGCTTTTTATAGCCAAGGATACAGCTGAAAGTCAGCGGAGGGAAAAGGCACATCAACCAAATTCCAGAAAGAAAAAAAAAAAACTGAAACAAAACAAAACAAAAAATAGATATAATCTTCTTTCTTGGTGTCTCATAACACTGATCCTAAACAAAGATTCACTTGATCCTTTCAATAATGGTACCTGGCAAGCACTGTAAAACTACCAGAGAAGCTTACTCTAGCTGTGGTATACGGGATTGGAATTTGTAATCACCAGCTATCTAGCTAGGCTCTAGTCTCCATACTAGAAACCAGAAGAAAGGGACAACTTCATACATTATACTCTAGGAAGCATGTTCCTGCTAAGACTGATAACAATGCTCTATTTCATAGGCTCAGAAAGTGTTTTTCTGGGGCCAATCAGGTGCTCTGCTAAAGACAGACAGTTCTTTGAAATGCGGGATCGGAGCAAGTCAGTCCTATAGAGTTAACGTTGTTCTGAAGACAAAGAAGTCCTGTAGCAGGCCTTGTATTCAACTGACATTTATCTTTAATATGTTTGCTTGGGAACAAACAGTTCAGCCTTTCCTTTGTCTTTAGAGATTACTTGTAAGTTTCTAAAATTTTCCTTTTTTTAAAAGATAACACACATTTTTACTTCACATATAAAGCTTGCAGGCAAGAAAAGGCCACCAAAACAGGCCTTTAAAAATGAAGAAAAGTTGGGCGATGGTGGCACATGATTTTAATCCTTGCATTTCAGAAGAAGAGGCAGGAAGATCTCTGTGAGTTTGAGGCCAGTCTGGTTCCAGGACAGTCAGACCTATACAGTAAAACCTTGTCTCAAAAACAAACAAGCCAAAAACATAAAAGACAATGAATAAATGAAATATATTAAGAACAGAATAACAACCAAGAACTACTAGCTACTGCTGAACATTTATTATTACTCTCTGTCTGTAGTTAAATAGAAAAAAAATGTTGTTACATGGAGCTTGTCAGAGATTTCCTCATTGTTTAATCCTGACATGCATTTAGTTAATTGAGTTATCACTTAAGTAATACCTTACAACTCAACTTAAGAAAGAAATCTCTAGGGTGGGTTCAGTTAGTTATTATGAGGGGCCACATCTCTGGATTTTTTTCAGATGTCAGCATCTGACCAGTATTTAAACAAGTAACTATTTGAAAACATCTGTATCTATTACTTTGATGTCTATTCTAGAAGCATATTTGACTGTAAGACCTTTTGCACAGACAGCATTGACTTCCAAGGACAATCATATAATGATTTTTCAAACCATTGAGAAACCATTGATTATAGAAGGGGACAAGCCACTATTTCTGCTAAAGCATATAGATATAAATTGAAAGGTACAGTCTCCCTATCACTATCCAAACCATGTGTAAGAGTGTTGGGGTCCAGCCTCAATGGGATTAGCATGTCCCAGGGTAGGGGGCATGTGGATAAGTAAATATAGGCAGAAGAAACAGAGATATGAAAGAAAAAGACAGAGACTCAGAACAGAAATCAAGAAGACGGTCCAGTGAATACTGAATCCACCCATATTTATTTATTATTATCTTTAAAGAACCCAATCCAAAAGAGGGGAAGAAAGCAAAAGACCCTTTTTTCATGAGACAAGGCACAAAAAAGAAGCAATTACCATTTTAATACCCACAACACCAAGTAACCATACCTAAGTCAAGATATCCTGTTAGTAGCACATGATAAGTCAAATCTCATGCCAATAACCTTGAAGGAGCAAGAATAGGCTTGAACTCTCTGACTTTTAATCATGGTGGAATAGATGATCCACCTCTGTGGCCTCCTACATAAGACCAGAAATTAAATTGCTTACATAAAGATTAAGCGTAGTGGAAGCAACAAGGAAACCATATTCATATTTTGTCTTCCTGTTTAATACGAATATTTACATTATTCTTTAGGGTGGTGTTGCTGTATATTTTTAATGTTGGTATATAGCCAAACTGCAATGTTCTTTTTCACCTTATGGGTTTGTAAAAGTTTAATCTGAGATTAAAACTTTCCATCCTGCAGAAAAGTTCCTGAAACAGGAATATAAACAATTCAAAACAGCTCCAGAAAGTCCCTTAACTGACCAGATTCAACAGGCTACTCCTTTTCAGAGTAAGCAATTAAGTAGCTGAGATTCACTCTGAGACAAATCAAGCTGCAAAGAAAACTAAGAGCAGACCTGATATGCAGAAGAGGTTTCTACAGCTCAAATTTGAAGGAACACTCTCCAGCCTGTTGATCTGTCTTTAGATCGTGTAGGCTTTACTAGCTTTCCTATGTTCTTTGTAAGGCATGAGAAAGGATAGGTGGGGCGATCAGGCAGAGAGAGTAAATAGAAAGAGAAAAAGAGGAATCAGGAAGGAAGAGAAAATCAAGGAGCAAGAGAATAAAGAGAAGGAAGACAACATCAGAGGCCAATCACCCGTTACACAGCCAGCCATGGAGTAAGAGTGAAACTAAGATGTACAGAAGTAAGAAAAGAAAAAAGACAAGAGGCAAAAGGTGGACAGCATAATTTAAGAAAAGCTAGTTGTTGTTGGAGGCCACTTGTTTATTTTCTCGGCCACCCAGACTCCCGAAATAATCATACATTAACTCTATTATTTAAATCACTGTTTGGCCTATTAGCTCTAACTTCTTATTGGCTAGCTTTCACATCTTAATTTAACTAATTTCCATTATTTTATATTTTACCACAAGGCTTGTGGCCTACCAGCAAGATTACAGCATGTCTATCTCTGGCATCAGTGTCATGCCCTTATTTCTCCCAGCATTCAGTTTAGTTTTTACCACCTAGCTCTGTTCTACCCTATCAGGCCAAGCCAGTTTTTTTTTTTATTAACCAATAGTATTCACAGCTTACAGAGAGGAAATCCCACATCAGCTGACCGGTAACAAATCAAGCTAAGGTTGGGTATTCTTTAGAAAGAATAAGTCTCTGTGTATGATTATTTAGAAGCTGGTTGGCAAGACCCTAAAAAATTAAAGAATAAAAGAGTAAAAATCAGCCAACTACAAGACATTTTATAAGAAAGAGCTGAGTCTCATTAAGGAAATTGTGGCATATAAGGACTTATATCAGTGGGTAACAAATTCCATCCTAATATCCATGTGTATGAAGAAGAAAGATGTTAGGGAACTTATGAGAAGATGGGTGTGGCCCATCTTCCAGGAGGTGCAGCACCTACTAGAACTCCAGCACAGAGAACTCAAGAGGCAGTAGGCTTCAAGGTTTGTAGGCTGGGACTGCTTGGCTACCCAGACCCAAAATAGTCACACAGAAACTCTATTAATCATAATATTGTTTGACCAATAACTCTGGTGTATTTTTAGCTACCTCTTACTCTTAAATTGACCCATTTTTCTTAATCTATGTATTGCCACTAAGCTGTGGCTTACCAGAGTCAGCACGCTACTCCTTCGGCAGCTACATGGCATCTCTTTGGCTCTGCATACTCTCTATATATATCTCTTTTAATTTGGCTATATTCTGCCCTGCTATAGGCCAAAGCAGCTGTATTCATTAACCAATAAAAGGAACACATATACAGAAAGACATCCCACATTACTTCTTGTTGGTGTCTCCCAATGTTTCCTGTTAGTGAAACCAGGTTGAAATGATATTACAAATAGCCAGAGGAGTGAAGGAAAGCAAAACAGTCATCACAGGCTACAGAGCAGATGAGAGGGCAGAGTAATGATATGCTAAGGACAAAGTAAGAAAAGAGCACTTTTCATTCTTCTAGAATAAGGCATATTTTATTTTTAATGGTGTATATTTATGTGTGATGATATGGGAGTTTGATGTGTACATAGGTCCATTTGTTCTTGAGAGTCAGAAAAAGTATCAGGCCCACCAAGATCTTCAGGGGTTTTGAGCCATGAAATTTGGATTCTGGAAATTGATTTTTCATTGTCTGAAGAGCAGTATGCTAAACTCTCCGGCCTAACAATCCATTCTTATTAGGTAATACAGTTAAAATTAAGTCCTTGTTATTATCCCATTATACTTAAAAAGTAAATAAGTATTCAGAAAATTACAGAGGATTGCTCAGTTTACATTTTCAGTCTTCATGAACTATGCCTTCTGTTTCTATACTTCATTTACATTCAATAATCCATTAATTCTTTCATTGGGCTAATACCCATTGAATATCTTATGGAAGGACAATATACAGTACATGCAATGGTGCAAATAATTATTATTCAAAACTAATACGATAAAATACATTTATGAGGGATTGCAAAAAAGTAAGAGCAGTCATGCTTAATCTCTTCTGAAAGACACCGTGAAAGCTTGCGTAATGGTTTATTAAATTGGTGGCCTCCAATGGCTTGTGACTCACGTACAGATGTGTACAGACCCTCCACTGCAATTTGCCTGGTTCCATGACTCATTTTAACCAGAATAATTTGACAGTAGCAAAAATGCATCAGCCCCAGGATTAAACATTTATGCATTAGACTTCCACTCTTTTGCTCTTAGGAATTCTCAAACACTAGGTAAGAACTCTGCCTGCACAACTGAAAAGAACAAGCAAAAACTCAACAGAAGCAGAATATGCTGAAAACGCTGGATCGGGATAAGTCAGGCCATTCAGTGCTTTCTGAAAAGAGCCCCTCCCTACAGGTCCTGGCAAGGGGCATGCAGCCTACATGAGTGACTGCCAGTAAAGCACAATGCAAGAGAGCGATTGCAAATGTGGGCAGCGAGAAGATACATAAGTTGCATATATGAACTGATGTGCTAGCGGTTTACAGAATGCGTCAATCAATAATCTGTTTTCTTTAGGAGATGAGTATGGAGTGTTCTAAAAAGACAAATGGCTTTCACACGTAAGATGTGATTAGAAGGAAAGTGGACAGCATACAAAGTGCCAACAACTCAGAGTTTCTCTAGCACATAAATTAGGAGGACAGTTAGCAGAGATGAATCACAGCTCAAGTTAATGGCAAGTGCTGCCCTCCACGACAAGTATTTCAATTTGGTGTGTTTTATGGATGTGTTTTTGCTGGGCAGTGGCTCAGAAATGCATATTTTAAAAGTGAGTCTGATAGATGGTTAATTGAGGAGGTGAGTATGGAGTATGAGAAATGAAAGGTAATCACCGAAGTGGTTCAGACAAGAGCCTGAACAAAAAGTGGAATCGTGGGCTGGAGAAAAGCACACAGGAACCACTTTTGCTCAAGGTTTAAATCCAGCCCATCATCCTTCTTCACTCATTCTGCCTTTTCTGCCTTGCTCTCTGGTCTATTCACTACCTGCTAGTGTTGTACTCATTCTTCCAAATGTAGAATATGCCATCTCTAAACCATAATTTGCTTTCTCTTTCTGTGACTCTGTTTTATACTGAGCTGTCTTTTCAAGGCCGAGATTGCTTATGCCTTAACTCTCAGGCCTACTCAAATCTAACAGTATTTTGTATAGGCAAGTTTATGA
>NC_022024.1:13702991-13732622 GCF_000317375.1 Microtus ochrogaster
TGGATATCTCAGTTGGTCTTCTCTATACATCAGAATCCTGAGGACATAGTTTCTGATAATAATGAAGGAATGGACTTACTAGGAGGGCAAGAGCAAGCAGGCACAAAAGGAAGCGTCCTTCTTCCATATACATTAAACAAACTTCCAGCGGTAGGTGTGTCCAAGGTTAGAAGTTGGTCTTCCCACCTCAAAAGATCTGTATTAAGTGTGCTTCTCCCACTTCAAAGCTTCAGATTAGAAGCAGATCTTTCCACTCAAATGACTAAGCAAACATCCCTCACAGACATGTTCAGCCAATTTTGGATTTTAGTTAATTCTAGATGTAGTCAAGCTGCCAACAAAATACCCATAACAATAATATTGTAATTTTTTTTTGGGGGGGGTGGTTTCGAGACAGGGTTTCTCTGTAGCTTTTGGAGCCTGTCCTAGAACTAGCTCTTGTAGACCAGGCTGGTCTTGAACTCACAGAGATCTGCCTGCCGCTGCCTTTTGAGTGCTGGGATTAAAGGTGTGTGCCACCACCGCCTGGCTATTGTAATCTTTACAGTGTCTTTTTGTTATTTTCAAAAAAATGTTAGGCTAGAGATACAGAACAATAGTGAATACTAAGTTATCAAATATTTTATAATGTTTACTGAATAGGGGCATTATATTACAGACAAATACAACTACTGTAGGAAATTAGCATAATCTTTGCTTTATATTATTTCTTTGAATAGTTTTCTAAATACAGCATCTGTTGCACACAACTGTACAGTGAGGGAAGACAGAATGAATGAAGAACAATAAATAAGATGAATAAAAGCATGTGCATATAACAGGTTCATAAGAGCTCTATTAGTGTTGTCAGATACGCACATAGTTATTTATATAATGATGCAAACAATATCCAAAGAGATTTAAAAAACAAAACAAAGGAAGGCTGAAAATTAGAACACAGAAATGAAAACAAATGCCAATTAGAAATAGTTGATTTTTTTAAAAGTAACTTATGCTAAATTCAAGCTATAAATAGAAACACAAATCAAATATAGATGGAAATGATCCGATGGAAGACAATTCTGAGAGACTGGATTTGGGCTCAGAGGCTATGGCCAAAAGAATCAGGCCCAAGCATTCTTCCCATGAAGCTGTCCAATGTCAGGTCCTCAGTGAGGTCCTTACAGCTAATACGGAGATGTCTCGTAATTGTGGTCAACAACCTATGTCCGACTCTGTGATGAGAGTGTTGGAAGGGGTAGTAATCTCCACTCATTCATCACAGTGAGAGGGGAAATCCTGAAAAAAGCAGCTAATACATGACTATTGATAGAAAACAGAGCAAAACTGCCTTGAGTTTTTGCATAACATAGTTCTGAAAGTAACATTGTCGTTACAAGACTTCAAAAAGGTGTTAATGCAGAAATTCACAATCAGTGGATCACAACCCTTTTAAGGGTTGAAAACAGCCCTTTCACAGAGTTCATCTAAGATCATCAGAAAACACAGATGTTTACATTATGATTCAGAACGTGCATTAACACTTTCTAGTTGCAGAACCTGTAATCAACCATCAGAATTAATTCATACAGCATAGGCAAAAAGGCACCTTTGCGACCTTACTTCAGAAAACTACAAAGCCCAATATACATGGCACATCAAATTTACTTTATGTTTTGAAAGCAAAGGGACCAACACTTTCTTCAAATCTCCTCTTCATAGAACTCCAGTAAGCATATTGTCAACTCCAAAGATCAAAAGGATTAGTCATAGTTTCCCAGATGGAAAAACCTGAGGTATTTTAGTAAGAGCTTATAACATAAAATGCTTTCCTTGGTTTTCCACTCGAAAGTAAATCATGAGTTATTATTAGTTAATTGGCTAGTTTATTTTAATTAGAAAATAATGGAAGTAAATTTCTGCTTTATTGTTCATAAAATTCTTATAAAATATATTAATGATGAAATAATTTTCTGTTAATGTTACTTCACAAATTAATTAATATTATAACAGGATCTACAGTGATTATGAAGTCTATGATGTGGATCTTTTATAAAATGTGATAATTAATTGTAAAAAAAGCAATAAAAAACAAGGCTCTTTCAATGAAACTGTACAGCAAAGTTCTTAGCTTCCATGAAAGATATGAGAAAAGGTATGTCACTCTGCATGTATTTTCTTTTGATATTGGATAGTAAAGGGGAAATTATGATATTAAGGTGATCAACCAAACACTTTGACCTTGAGAATGGTATTTACATTAGGAAATAATTCTAGAAGCTGCACATCATTTATTTCTTACTGAAAAGGAAGTCATAACTGATGAACAAACCAGTGTTCTGAGAAGTGACTGCTTGGGCCATCTACCATTTGGGTGAAGGAAATTATTACTATTTATTTAATGTTAGTCTCATTTCAGTGCAACTAATTTCAGTCTCATTCAGAACTTTTGGGGACAGACACAAAAGTGTTTCTGTAGAAGTCAGTCATCCTTCCTAGTCCTACCAAACTAGACAAGAGCAGCATCATGGGATCTGATGAGCATCTCTCCAATTCCTGTACCTCCATCTGCAGAAGAAGCTATAGTTTTGCCACCTCAGGAGACTTCACGAAGAAAAGTAAGACAGGCATTTGATTACCATGATGGCTTCGGTAACTATTAAATAGATGCATGAAAGTATAAATTGTACTCATTTTTTTTTTGTTTTTTTCGAGACAGGGTTTCTCTGTGGTTTTGGAGCCTGTCCTGGAACTAGCTCTTGTAGACCAGGCTGGTCTCGAACTCACAGAGATCCGCCTGCCTCTGCCTCCCGAGTGCTGGGATTAAAGGCGTGCGCTACCACCGCCCGGCTAAATTGTACTCATTTTTAATTCAACTCTTTGGTTATTTTCATTGCTTGGTGAATTTTATCAAAAAATAAGATAATTTCTTGTAAAAAGTATTTATTGTTCACTTGTCAAAATGTTGAAGATACCAATTGACTGAGAAAGTTTGCTTGAATGTATTGTGTTTAAAAGAGGACTAGTTAGAGATATGGAGGCAATATCTACTTAAATTTTGTGCATAATCTGCTATATATTATTATATGTAGAATTAGTTACAATAAAGAGTGAGAAATGTTTATGTAACTTACCTATTGATAATCGAATGTGCCTTTGATGTACTTAAATAGTGAACAAGTTGAGGCAAATTTAAATGGAAACAGTGCTAAGCCAAATGTAAACAATACAATCTTTTCCACCTTGTGAGTAGCCTACCTGCTCCTTATACTAGGAGAAATATATTGAAGTAGAAAGTTAACATGAAATTAAGTCAGATTGTAGTCAGTTTCAAGGACATTTAGATCAGCTTGAAAGGCAAAACAAGACATCATCATGTTTTCCTTTGATTACAGCAGGAAAATGCATGATCAGTCATAACTAAATTGAGAATTTTGCTTCCATTCCTGCCTCCACATGTGTTTCTTTTTCTATTTGCAAGGAATTTGATTACATAATTGCCATGAAATTTTACAGTTAAATCTGGCAGGTTGAAATTAACAGCTCTTTCCTAAAATAAGTTGCCAGAAATCAGAACCTAGATGGGGCCTTGGAGGCCTACAGTCCAGGGACTCTCTAAACTTCTTTAGAGTTGCTCTGGCATGAGGCCTTCTCAGACATCTATACTAGATTCTAATATAACAGATATCAGAAATGACTTGAAAATTAACTTTGATCATTTAATTTCATAAGAAGCTAAATTTAGTAAACAATTTTGGTTCAAAGAAACAGGGAATAATTTTAAAAGGCCATGTGTATTATGGGATAGTATACTATACATACCCAGCATATGTTTCTTATATTACATCATCTCTGTTCCATTGAGGAGTTCATTAACTGAAATGTATTTTATGATTTTTACTTCTCATTTTGTAAGAGTACCACCAAAGTAGTTTTTTTTTAAAAAAATCAGGATACTATAAAAATAAGTATTTGTCTTAGTAAATGCACATGGGTTATTCCTTATATGTGATGGGATCACAAAAGCAGGTATTAAACATTGATTACCTTAAATTTTTCTGAACATCATGGGTTTTTGTTTTGTTTTGTTATTATTGTTTTTGAGGCAGGGCCTCATATAGCTCAGATTGTTCTAATTCAGTACCTACCTAATGATGATCATAAACTCCTGATACCCCTCATCCCCACCGTCCAATAAGTGAGCCTACATGCCACCATTCCTGGCCTCACAACTTAACTTTGTAAAAATTCGGCATAAATAAATATTTTTCAATTAGCTAATTTTCATAAATAAAATGAAAAAAATCTCACCCATTTGACAAATATTATATTTTATTTTCTGATCAAAATTTTTGCAACCAACCATGAAAGCCCAGCAACACTGGATGCTCCTCGAACATTAGACAATCTGGCTATCCAGCACAGACAGCAGAAAATATAATGTACAAGAATAGGCATATACTAGGAATAAGAGTAAACCTAAATGGACACACACTCCACTTGGAAAATGTTTGTCTAACAGAGCACTGAAGGTTACCTGAAACCATTAGTGAGAGACCTAAATCCAGCTTAAACTCTTAGCTTTGCTTTAACTTCATTGTCCTACAGTCTGCATCTACAAGACTTTATTAAAGTTAGGAAATTTTTGCTCAGCAACGCAGAAAAATTCTTAGGTTTGTTCCAGGAACTTTAAGAAAATAGTTTATCTAAACAAAAAGTTGATCAAATAACCCTCATAAGGACAATATTCCCTCCTTTCTGAACAAAATGTTGAACTAGATTTATGGACTGGGTATTTAAATAAAAATAGCCCAAAATCTTTGCCTTGTTGTTAGTATCAACCACAACAGACATCATGGGATTTATATAATCATATTCTGGTTTCCACACTGAAAAAAAAATATCTTATATCAGTTCCACCAATGGACTGTGATGTTACAGATCAACTTCCAGTCTCTTTGGTAAGACCGGGACTCTGTAATAGAGCAATTTTCAAGCCAGGCTTGGTGACTTTGTGACTGTGATCTAAACACCCAGAAAGTTTGTCATGGGGAGCTAAGGGTTTGGGGCCAATCCAAACTACAGAGTGAGACCTCAGAAAAAAACTATAATAAAAAAAGGGAAAGTAGGAAGGGGAGAGAAGTTTCTGTTATTTTATTGTAATGAACAAAATTTATGAAATATGATCAGTTGAGTATCTTCTAACCATGATGTTAGTGGTAGAGACACACAAAATGAAATTAACACAAAAGGAGAAAAGGAATAGGGAGAGACTGACTCAATATTATTTTGGACTGTCCTATTAATAGAAAGAAATCTTTAAATTGTTGTGTCTGTCTCTCTGCCTCTACCTGTGTCTTGGTTTCTTTTTGCAAAATTTTGGGAGCGAGTTTTGAATGCTGATACTCGAGTGAGAAAATTGTCATTGTACTAGGTTAACTGACAGGCAGAAAAGATGCTCTCTAAAATGTAAAGACTCATAAAAAACTACAAACAAAATGGAAATATGAGAGGAGACCCATTGCCCACAATCTCAGGCACCTTCCCCCAAAACTGGTCATTCCAAGCCTATACCAAATTGCAATAAGGTTGTTTAAAATAAAGTTACATAAAAGCCAAATGCCCTTAACTTAATTCAATTAAGTTCAAGCCCAGTTAAATTCAAGTTTTATTACTGTTAAGCACAGCAATTAAATCTGAGGAAATACATGGAGTAGCCACTTATAAATAAATACTAACCAAAAGATGAAGGAGGAAGCTGGATTTCAGGTTGCCTTTGAGCTATTGGTGAATTTTCTTTCTTTCTTTCTCTCTTTCTTTCTTTCTTTCTTTCTTTCTTTCTTTTTTCTTTCTTTCTTTCTTTCTTTTATTTTTATCTTTATGTTGCCTACTCCTAGATAATGGTATAACCATTATGGTAATGCACATGAAAATAAAGAAAAGTGCAGCTTGGAAGATGGCTCTAGTGCTGGCCATGCAAATATGAAGCCTTGAGTTCAAATGCTCAGCAACAATGTAAAAGTCAGCATTAAACCAGACCCTGTAACCCAGTGTTGGAGAAAAATGGAAGAGGCTGATGGAACCCTAAGACTCACTGGCTAGCAAATCCAACAAAATCAAGAAGTTTTGGATTCAGTGAGAGACCTTGTCTCAGAAAAATAAAGATGGAAGCTGTTCTAGTTCATTTTCTGTTGCTGTGGCAGACACCATCAGCAAAAGCAACTTGGTAAATAAAATAAATTACTTCAATTTAGATGCCATCTTTCATCATTGAAAAAAATCAAGGGAAGAGCTCAAGCAGAAACCAGGAGGCAAAAACTGAAGCAAAGACCATGAAGGAAAACTGCTTATTACTGTACTCAGACTTCTTTATTACAACTTCTTTATTACAACTTCTTTATTACAACTTCTTTATTACAACTCAGGACCACCTGCCCAGGAGTGAGACTCCCAAAGTGGACTGGATCCTCCGAGAGCAATCATCAGTAACCAAGTGTCCCACAAATATCCTCATAAGACAACCTTTTAGAGGGAAATACACAATTGAGGCTTCTTCTCCCCAGAGATCTCAATACAATAGCAATGATGGGTCATCACAGTGACCCGTGTGCATTTTGGCCCCCTCACATACATGTGCGTGTGACTGGTCCCACACATGTTTATTCACAAAACCCAAACCAACAAGTACAATCCTCCCATCACACACATCACACATACTGAAAAAAAAGAAGAAGGAGGAGGAGGAGGAGGGCAAGAGGAAGGAAAGATAAAAAGAGGAAGAAAGAATGAAAGGAAGGAAGGAAGAGAGAGAGAGAGAAAGAAAGAAAGAAAGAAAGAAAGAAAGAAAGAAAGAAAGAAAGAAAGAAAGAAAGAGTCAACTCCCCTCCACTAACAACTAGCTAAACAAGTGGGAAGGAAATATAAGGAGGTGGGAAATAGTGGTGTATAGGAAAGACTTGAGAATATGAGTGTATGAACTGGAATATGCAGAGCCATGTTAACTGCAGAGCTTCACATGAATAGATCTGATTGCTTGAGTCTAAATGTTGATTTAGCCAGACAAATCCCAGATTTGCAACCTAGTGGCCACAGGAATGCAGACACTATTTCAGATGCTAATACCCTGGACACTGGGCTGATATTGCAATTATTACGCATGGAAGAGTCAATGAGATTATGGAAAAACTCTAACTAGGTCCACTGACGTACACACACTATTAAGATTCTTCACAGGACTAAAGTCTAGTGTCTCCGCATGAAATGGAATTGCCCGGCAAACAATTAATAATCAACCAATCTATGAAGAAGAAAATATATATTTATAAAGGAAGTCCATAGATTATACATTAACACTTGGGAATATCTATTATGAAAAAAATCCACTGAAAAACAAGATATCTCTTGAAAACAATGAAATTGGGCATATCTGTCTTCTTAGTCTTTGGCTTAAAATTTTTGGTTTCCTCTTTTGTAAGGATGTGTGTGTGTTTCTCTTTTTTGTTGAGAGATGAAGAATGACATGGAGTTGGGTGGGTTGTGAGCTGGGAGAATATGGGTGGAGTTGGGGGATGAGAAAAGCAAACTCAGAACATATAGTATGAAAACAAAATTCAATATATTTCTGAGAGAAAACAAAAATAATCAATGGTATAGCCAACCACTTTCCCAAGTTCCCATCCTTAAAGTCAGACTAGAAACACCAATAAGTACATAAATACAATACATGAAAACTTAAATAATAAATGAATGAAATACCTTCTCAGGGAAGCAATAGAAGATTCAAAGGAGAACATAATGGTGATTTTGGAACAAAATGCCCCAAATGCTCATAGGCCGAGCTCAGTAGAAGAACCGACATAACAGAACACAGTGAGCCCAAAGAAAAATACAGGAGGAAAGGAATAGAAACTCAAGATCTCAGGAAAGAGAAAAAGGTCTATGAATTGTACACTGTGTCTCTGAAGGGCTGAGATATCGATAAAACATATTCAAAAAAATAAAAATAAAAATGACTCCAATCCAACATGCTGAATGTACTGGACTGATGAAACTCAAAAAATGTAAAAATGAAAAAAAAATGTTGAATTTATATCGAAGGCTGCTGAAATGTTCTAAGTTTTCGGTTTCCAAAGAAGAAACTCCTTATGCAGGAAGAATATGAAAGGTGAGTGGCATATGTTTGTGCAGGATTATAGATAGTGCTTTGTGTTCAATTTCACGGAAGCTCAAAATTACCTCCAAAAAAAAAAAAAGCTTCTAAAATGGTTAGCTAAACACTTGGGAATATATCTAATATACATTCTATAAAAAGTGCTTTTTTTAAAAAAAAGATAAAAGTTCTCTGTAGTATAAAAGAATATAATCTTCAAATCTAGAAGTGTATATTGATTAATAAAACTCTAGCCAAAGTTCTGAATCATCTCCTAAGAGTGTCTGTCTATTTTCTTCTAAAATGCAGTTTTACCCCAAATCCTTCTGAATCGTGATACCATCAGCTCATATCTCTTCCTCTTTGCTATCTGACCAGTTTGCTCAACAGCCACCATCCACCAGTGACATCTGTCCATTCCTGCTTATCATTTCCCAGAATGCTTTCAGGTCAGTTTTGTCAAAGTCTCCCCACTATCCTTGACACCCCCACCCTGTGCTCCCAACTTGTTCTTTGCTTATCTATGCTCTAATTGGAGGGGAGCCCATCTTATCCCTGTTGTTAATCCCCTTTGCAGCAGATCCTGTACCTACTGTGATGGTCCTCAACAAAGCCTGCCAGGCTAGATTTAACAAGTATCACTGGATGATGCTTTCCAAGCAATACTATAAATTTACCTTTGTTCCAATGCATTCTGTTATGTGACCAGTTAGGAATTATTTTGTCTACACACAAACACACTATGAGAAAATGATTCAGGGGAATCATCAGTAATCTGAGGCCTTTTAAAAAGAATATTTATAAAAACAACGTTAACACATGTTCAAAAAACAAGTATAGCCATATTTGTTAAAAGGGCAGAAGAGCTGTTCTGGCTTATACCATCCTGGCTGGCATTTGCCAATAGTAAAACACAATGAACTGCATTTACCCTGTGTGGAAGGCAATACAGCAGTGGTCTGTTAGCTACTGATTGAATCATTAGCCACAGGCCTTCCTATTCTCTTTTTAAAACACCTTCCCCAAAGTCCTCAACTTTCCACCCCTTTCCTTGTTTATTCATTAAATTTCCTCAGATTCATTATCTCAGAAATGTCCCATCTGTCCTAACGTTCTGTATAACAATATGCACAGAAAACACGTGAAGACTCACCACCAAGTTGAGCAAAACTACAACACTGAAATGCTCAGCCAATAAATAGCTTTCTTGCACTGGGAAGGCTTTGTCTTTAAGGAAGAAAATGTGTTTTTGCATTCAAAGACAATATTGGTAGACATTAGGCTTGCTATAGTTTAAATTTCATGTAAGCAAAAGGCATGATTGTGGTACTGTTAGCTGCGGAGAAGTTGGAAGAACATTTCTCAGTAGTTGCCATTGTGACTGATATTATGGGGTGAGAATAAAGTTAGAATTGGCAAAGTAGAAACTGGTACCACTTACGATATTTTCTTGTAATGAAGATAGATAGCTCAGCTTACCGTATCATCTGTTGTATTTAAGAGTTTCCTACTAGAGAGGATGGGATGAACAGTGCACATTTCATGGCACTGGCTTCCCCCATCAAAGCTCACATCTGATATGGAAGCTGTCAACTCGAATGTGTTTTTACAGGACTGAGATATTGAAGTTGTTTAAATTACCATTTACCACTAAGAATAGTTGCTGATCAAATCATTTAATCAAAACCACATTTAAATCTAAATTACCTAAATGATAAGAATAATTAAGCACACTTGAGAATGTAATCTACATGAAGTTGAAATGAAAACTCACTTCTGTGCATATTTATGTATTTTGGGTTTCCTTTTGGAAAAAAAAATAAACTCAAACTAGTGATTTTTAATCAAGGCATAAGAGCAACTCAGTGTGGGACTAATCTTGTATGGGCATATTATTAAATCAGGTATAAAAATCAGAAAGTGAACTTATTAAGTATAATAAAATAGCATGCTATTATATATTAAAAGAGTGCCAGGATTTAGAATCTGAGCTAGTGGGAAAATGTATGAAGCCACATAGTAGATATCGAGAAAGAGAAATTAGTAACCGAGTTTCCAGTTGGGCAAACTCCCTGAAGGAAATGATTGGAGCAATAAATGAACCACGATACCTCTTCATTTATGGTCCCCATTGATTATACACACAACTGTTGACAACCTACTGCACGTAAGACGTATTGAGGGGAACAGCTTCATTTTGTTCAGTAGGTAAAACACTGGATAAAAAACGAAAAGACGCTGGAGTAACTTTACAGTTATTGGCAAGAAAAGAAAAACACAGCGAATTGTACTTCACCTTTCCAGAAGACAAACTGGAGAGACATGAAAGTTCATACCCTAATCTGTTCTCATCCTATGTCTGATGGTGCTATGTGTGTCTCATGCGAATAAGAAACCACAACTGTGTAGGAAATACCCAAGAGAAGTATGAAGAGATTCAGAAAGCCGTCAGGGTAAAGTGCATCATACATAGGTGTGAAAATGTTATAATGAAACCTATTACTTTGCACAATTCCCAGCTGTTAATAAATAAGAAAGAGATTAACATCAAGTTACAAACACAATGTTTCAAGTGAGAGAAAAATGTGGACACAAAACATTCAGAAAGTAATAAATGACAGGATAGGAGAGGGAGATATTCCATATTAATAGAAACAGAGGAAAGCAGGGTCAAAATATTTATTTCAGACCAAAGTAGACATTAAATTTTAAAACTGCATAAAATTAGCACCACAACTGAGAAAATGTTTCAATTTAAGAGACAATGTTTCAATTTAAGGGAATAGAAAAAGTTACAAGCTAAGTCTAGAAAGAAATAGATAATATGAATAATAGGAAAAATTGCTAAAATAGATTTTTGAAAAACCAGAAAGATTCAATACAATAATAGTTTTTTTATGAGAGGATAAAATATCCAAGGCATTCATTCAAACAGGTAATTGAAATCCAACATAACAGTTGATAGAAATACTGAGAGTGTATCTAGGTCATTGCCATAGATCATTGTGTATTTCTGTATGTCAGATCCTGCTCCAACAAAATCATCCGGGATACATAGAGGAGAGCACAAGGCTAAGGAAATGACAGATAAAAAAAAGAAAACTGAGACAGAAGCACAGGATAGATTCAGAAAGGACTGCCAATCAATACTGCACAGTACCGAGTTTATTTCTCAAGCCAAAATAGATACTAATTACAGGCAAAAAAGGAGACCAAAGAACAGCATTATCAGTTAAGCAACTCCTTGCACTGTCCTTGAGAGAAAGAAGCAAGCAGCCCCATTATCTATCACGTGAGTCCTGCTAGAAGGAAACAGTTTCTTTTTCTCTCTGGATGTGCCTTTGGCTGGCATTCACCAGCCTGTGTCTTAGTAGATGATGTGTTTTTCCTTGTGTGCAAAATGCTCTTTCCCACGGGCTTAATCAGAACATTCTCATAGCTGTCAAGGATCCTGGAGCAGGCAGAGCAGGCAAGCTTGAACTCAAATGACTTCTAAGTCAGAATAGACACCAGTGGAAACTGAGTCACTCGTGGGCTACTACACTGGTACCAATACAATTTAGTCTAGGTTGATTCTAAAGTCAAGAACTTAATGTGGACCATGTTTATGGTGGTTGAAAGCTCCAAAGAGAAAGGCACTGTCCACCTGATGACAACCATGCCCACCATGATATCAACCATTTTAGAACATCAAGGAAGGAGCAAGAGGGAGAGGACTTAGGAAAGCAAGATGAAATAGCCAAGCATGCAGCCATGACAGCAACCCATTCTTACAAGAAGCAATGGCCTCCCAAGAGACAAGAGTTGCCTCCTTTGGAACAGCTTTAGTTTATTCATGGCATCGCAGCCTCCATGAACTAATGACTTCTAATCAGTCCTATCACATAAAGTTCTCAGCGCCTCCAATGTCACCCTTCATGAGATATTCCATAACTGTAGTGTGGGGTCTATCAGTTAATGGTACTGATATTAGAATAGATTGAAAGTACTGACAGTAAATACCTACGGAATTTACTTTGTAGGCATTTTACTATTAGGTGAAGGCTGGCATGGAACTCATCTGGTTTTGAACTTATGTTCAGCCTCCTAAGTTCTAGGGTTTTAGATGTGTGCCAGCATGCTCAGCCCATGGTAAACTTTTCTTATGAAAAATAATTTTTAGTTATTATTTCTTCATTATTAAAAATAAGGAGGAAGCTAGTGGGTCTAGCAAATACATTAGTTCCCTTTACTGTGTGCCTTAAAAAACAAAATTGAATAAAGTTACTAAGAGACACTTCTTACTCCTCACTAGAACATCCTAATAAAAGGAAGTGAAGTGACTTGGGATAGCTTCATAGCTTAATGGCAGACATTTCCTTGTAATAAAAGTCCAGGGGCTGAGATATCAGGGAGACAAATGAAAGAAATAGGTGTTGACTTCATGTATTCATAAAGCATAGGTTTTGGTTTACAATCATGTGATCATTTAACAACACTCAATTTTTAAAGTGTGTGTGTGTGTTTCACACAATTTGACCTATCAGGGAAATATAAAAAAATACTGTGGAAAAATACCAAAAAAATTTCAGACTATTACTTATCATTAAATCTATCCTGCCCTCGTAAGTATGCACCATGGAATTTATGAACATGTAAGATTATTGTATCTTCTTGTTACTGTATGAAATGGTAATCCAAACATTTTAATTTAAATCATTTAGTTAAACACCTCTAATCTAACTCTGGAATGCAGACATGGAAAAAAACTCATCCTCAAGGTAGCTGCAAAGTGAGCACACTAAGGCTTGTAATAGTTCCCAGTTTAAGTCCATAAAGAGTAGATCACTTGGAGGGCATGACTTCATTTCCTAGGTGGTTGGCTGAGAGCCAAAATCTTTTATAATGCAGCTGACTTTTGTTTGGTATAATAATAGATGCAAGAAGTCTTCAGTGGATCATAAAAAAAAATGTGGTTGACTACAGTGTCTGGTTGATCATTCACTTTTAATTATCTTGAATAAAAATAACACAAAGAAACATTTCTTGAAGGTGAAATAGAAAAATCTTCAAAGACTGATTTCCCTTCTGTGTGCCAACACAGAGTAAAGATCTCCAGAGTCCAGGGAAAACAGGGACTCAAGCAAGAAGGAAACTGAAGTGAACATGGAATAATAATCCAATAATTACAATCAATCTAATAATAACCCAATAATTATAATTATTAGATTGATTGTAATAACTTGAATACATTACCCTGCAAATTGTTTCAAGGCTTGATCTAAAGAGAAACCTACTGTTTATGTGTTTGACCCTCTATCAGCCATCATTATTGTATAAAACACAAATGTTACAAAATACTAGAATATGAGGAAAAATATTTACACTGATTTTAGATATTTAGAAAAACATTAGAAGACTAATGTCCTAGCTTAAATATTGCCCCAGCCCAGGTCTGTTTTAGAAGACAGTTTTGTTCCACTTAGCTACCAAGGTCAGATGTTAAGGAGTTCAGGTTACTGTTTAAAGGGCAATGCTGTATGTATGGAAAGGTCACAAAGCATCTGCAATTGGAAAGCAACGAGCCAATTAACTAACAGCTCCTTTAACTGATTTCTGTTTAAAAACTTATTGCAATAGACCATAATTTTCATTCTATCTTACAAGACCCAGAAGGGCCCTCACAGCAATTGCAATACCAGTGTTTTAGTGCCTACCTGTCTCGACATAGAGATTATACTGATGAAGAATCCATTATGTGTTTCAAGAGACCCCCATGCTTCTCTGCTTTAATGCTAATTTTATTTCACTTTTGTAAGCTCATAATACAGTTGTGTAAATTGATGATGAGAAAGAGCCAATAGTCAAACAAGCCTTTATGATGATGTTGATGATGATGATGATGATGATGATGATGATGATGATGATGATGATGATGATGATGATTTGGATTGTTCAGAGATGATTGAAAAACACTCATTGAAATATTGAATTTGGAATAATATGAGAGTGAAATTACCAAGAACGGGAGAAACACACTTTTCTTCTGTAAGAGGAAACACCAGCCTTCAGTTGCTACTCGGGAAAGAGTTGCTTAGCATATGTGAGGCTTGGGGTTCAAGCCCCAATACCGGAAAATAAGAAGTGAACTTGTGTTTCACTAATTTTGCTTTCGTGAGTATTTAAGGAATTCCTATATTAAACTTTAATATTAAAAGTCATTAAAGGACAAAATAGAAACTGCAATAACTGTGACGATGAACTAATTGACAGTGGTGCAATGACACAAAAGTCTTTGGCATTTAGAAGAAATACAGGAACTTGCTAGGGAATATTAATTTAAGGTGTGTTGCTTCTGTTTATGCTACATTTGTTTAACTCTGTAAAGCTGTGATTCTTTGCCTGTCTAAAACACCTGCTGGTCTAAGAATGAGCTGAACAGCCAATAGCAGGCAGGAGCAAGGAGAGGCAGGGCTGGCAGGCAGAGAGTCTAAATAGGAGGAGAATGTTGGGAAGAGGGAAGAAGCGAGTAGAGAAAAGGAGGAGGACTTCAGGTGTTAGCTACTCAACCACCCAGCTACCCAGCCAACCATGGAATAAGAAGGAAAGTAAGATATATAGAAGGAAAAAAAGGGAAAAAGCCCAAGGGCAAAAGGTAGATGGAATAATTTAAAAAAAGCTGGCTAAAAACAAGGCAAGCTAAGGTCAGTTTTTGTTTTGTTTTGTTTTGTTTTTTGTTTTTTGTTTTGTTTGTGTGAAAATAAGCCCCTGTGTGTGTTTATTTGGGAGCTGGGTGGTGGACTCCCCAGAAGAGCTAAACCTTGCCCAACAGGGACTAAATATACTATTGTATAAAGTCAAATCAGAGTGAACATTCACCCCTACATTAAAAGGCTTGTACAAACATAATCCTCTTTATAAGTTAGAGTGAAATCACTTGTTTTTCCTTTTCTTCTTTTCTTAGATATAAGAAATTTCGACAAAACTCATTTCATTTTAATATTTATTCATTAAATTTTCTTTACTAAGATGAAAATAAGGCTGAGGGGGAGCTTTGTGGTGGAAATGTTACTCAGTATGCAGGAGGTGTTGTTGTGTTCCATGTTCAAAAGTACAAAACTAAACAAACAGAAAGAAATAAAAATTGTGCTTTTTTTGAGATACTTTTGAATTATGCATGTATTATGGAATGGTTAAGTTGAGCCAATTAACATTATTTATTACCTCACATAATTTCTTTTTTCTGTGATGAGAAGACTTGAAACTATGGGAGGTGGAGAAGGAGCTCTAGAGAGAGATAAAAGGAGCTACAAAGAAGAGAGTGATTAAATTGACAGTGAGGTGGGAGAGGGGGTTCTTACCCGAAGAGTTGGAAAGGAAAGCAATAGGAGATTGAAGAAGAAGAATAAATAATGCCAAATACAGTTGGAAAGGCCACAGGAAATATATTATCCTTACTTAAAATTACATATATGAAGATATACAGTATATTTATATCTAGATGCCTATACCATCATCTTTCTCTATTTGTTTATCCATCTATGAAGATAAGATATTTGGGGAGATAATGTTTATGTTTACTATAAAACCCATAGATTATTTAACAAAAACCCCAATCCAAGGTATGGGAGACCTCTTTTCAAGTTGTTGGTAAGAGGAGTCCAAGAGACTTTCAAACCAACATAAGCTGTTGCTTTGGCCCTTGATGATTTCCTAAAACTTGAAGGTAAGACTTTATAGCACAAAACAACATACACCTCAGATACAGGCCTTGGAAGAATCAATCAATAGTCATACCTACTTCTAATGGCTATAAACTGCAATAAATCAGGCATGGTAAAATACCCTTGTCATGGTTTAAACAAGAACGCCTGCTATAGGATTCTATATTTGATTGTTTAGTCACCAGGCAGTGGAACTATATGAGAAAGATGACATGCCAGCTTAGATGGGAGAAATCTCACTAGGTCCCAGCCCTAGATAAAGAGCTACACCTAACAATTGTGCAGAGGGGAACAGTTAGTCTGGCATGTATGAGTTCCACAATGGGCTATCCAATCCAAGTAGCCAACCATAAACACATAGACATATGAGTAACACTAAATAAATGTGTATGTTTATAGCAATTATAGTTTCTGCAGCACTCAAAAAGGTATAACCCCTGCTTACAGTTTTCCAGAACACCACATATTGTTGAAAGGACCGCTCATCATGATCTGCAGCAGATTATTGATTTGATTCTTTGTTCTGTACCACTCTAGCTCCAGTTTTGATCTTGAAGCCCCATAGCCACCTGGAATCTGCTTTGGGGTGCTGGTAACTCAGCTGTTGTCTATCAAGTATGTAAGTAGGATCATACCATGTTGGATTTGCTATCCTGGGTTTGGGTTATGTCACTTAACGCAGTGTCATTTAGCCTTTTGATGTTTTTCCAAACATAAGAGAAATTTATCTTAGGCCCTGAGTTCAAAAACCACCTGACACTTGGAAGTAGTTTGTGTTCTAAACACAAGAACTTTCCAAGTAATTCCAAGCTGGTAGATTGTCTTTCTCCATCTAGAACATTCCTTTGAACGAATAAGCGCACCCATTGCTTAGCCGTGGCTGTTGAGGATTTACAGATTTTTACTTTTACCTTTGATAGTGCATGTGACCACAGGTGCCATGCAAATTCCTGGAAGGACAGTCTTCCTGTTAATCATGTTTAAGCCCTTAGTCCCCAATATTGCACATTCGATTTCTTGATTGACAGCACAAACAGGAAGCTTTCAGTGCCAGCACTCTCCATATATCGCTGCATGTGACTGTCATAGCCTTTATTAAACCATGGATTAACATAATATTGGAGTCTGTCTCATGGTGGAACTAATCGAGTGGGTGCTACTTGCTAATTTTCCTTATTTCAAGGAGGTTTGGCTTTTATTTACATAATGTGGTTTTGATTTTGTTATTTAAAAAATAGCCAATTTTGTTTCTGTGTGTGTGTGTGTGTGTGTGTGTTTAATGCTTTGTACCCTAGGCTGGTGACCATGCTTTTGTAATTCATTACTAGGAAGCGATACTTCGTTCTAGATATAAATGTAGCTGTAGAGAACAGATTCTGCTGTGAAAACTCTGTAAATAAATCTAAGGATTTTGTACCCCCAGAGTAATAAGAACAGAATCAGATGATCAAACTAAATATTCTTCAGGCTAGCCATAAAATGTGACTTATTTTCTCTCATTCCAAAACCAACAGAACACTAACTTCCATATATTAGGGGAAAAACACAATGGCAGCCACCCAAGCGTGTTTAAACTCTCACTGCAATTAAAAGGCATGAGTCAGCAGCAGTGTTCCCTTCCACCTGAGCGTCTCTAAATTAGATCTGAGGCGGCAGTGTCTCCGCTCCTCCTAGCTTGAGCTCAATATTTATGCACGCTCACAGTAAAGTTAGCAGGAGAATTTTAAAAACTTGGAAGATTTAATATGAAACCTTTCCATTTTGTCAGACTACCATGGTACAACGACCTGCTATTATACCAGCACGTACTGAGGTTTCAGTGAAGCGCAACAAACTCTCTGACTGATAATGCTCTTAAGAGGTCAACATTTGATAAAACTACCGCTGGCACAAGTGGCGTGTATAAGCAGAGATTCTGGGTGCCCTATTTGTGGAGGAGAGCAAAGGCGAGGGAGTAAAAGCAGAAAGACATCGCTCTGAGGCCATTGAGAAGGACAAAGTCTGGGCTTTAAAGATAAGCGTCATTCCGTCACCAGTTTTGCTGTTCCCGCCATGCTGTCTGCTCCAGAACACTGGGACATAAAGTCGTGACCAGTGAACAGTCATTCGCACCATTTACCCTTCACAACCGAGAGGAAAGAGCAAGGGCTGTGACCCAGAGCAAGGTGAGCCAACAGACTGCCAAGACTTTGTCAAGGACACAACCTAAACATTCCTCACTCTTTACTTCCTTTCTTCTTCCAGACAATATTGATGGAGTCACCTCTTTGCCTTTGTATATTTTTTTCAAAGTTTCTGTGAGCTCAGAGAGAAGTTTGCTTAGTCACTTGTTTAGTATTAAGGATCTCACTATTAGAAACAGTATATCTGAAAGGCATTTTAGCAAAAGCAAGGACACGATCGAGCAAAAGTACCTGTGGAAATGAGATGTTTATCTCGTCATGAATGGAGCATTAGCTGATACATTTCTATATTGAAAATATATTTATGAACAAAGCTAATGAATGTATTTCTTAAATAATTTCTTCCCAAATACATTTAAAAAAAGAAATTACGTAACAGGATGAAGATTTTGCTTGCCTATGCTTGATCTACCTGTATGGCAAATAACTTTAAACATTTCTGGTATTTAGTGTTTCCAACTGAGTATTGATTTCCTAAATCCAAGTTTATGTACTACTTTTAAGAAGAGTCCTAATAGAATCCTAAATGTTTATTGAAGTATATTTTCTCTTGTAAAATACAACTAAACATAATAATCAGGAAATAGCTTTATTATTTCTGTGTGTGTGATTTTTTTTTTAAGACAAAGTCTTTTGATGTAGATCTGGCTGAGCTGGAATTCACTGATTTGGCAAGGCTGGCCAGTGACTGACATATATTCTCCTCCCTCTGCCTCTAAATTAAATTTGCATCTAATTTTAAAAGCTAAATGTAAATATATTCACACTTTCCTGAAGAATTTTTAACTGGCATTAGTCATTTATTTATTACTCATTACCCATTTTTTCTATTTTTATTCAAATGATCAACAGCTGTGTGTTTATTAAACATTAGCAAATGCTCAGCATTCTAGTTAATTGTTATAGAAAATACTAGTCTCTTACTCCAGGAGTTAACACACTGAAAATCTATAATTAAGAAAAAAACAATGTAACATGAGTCTAGAAGTTTGAAAGAGAATGGCCCTCACAGACTAATATTTTTTTTTTAAGACTTTGTCTCCAGTTGGTAGAACTATTTTGGAAGTATTAGGAGGCCGGGCCTTGTTGGAAAAGATGTGTCAATGGGCTGGTGGCTAAGAGTGGACTTTAAGATTCAAAGGTCCACATCATTTTTATTTAGCTATCTCTGCCTTGCTCTTAAGATAGGATCTTTCTGAGCTACTGCTCCAGCACCATGCCTGCCTGATGTGATGCTTCCCATGTGATGGTCATGGACACTAACCCCCTGAAATGATAAGCACAAAATAAATTCTTTCATATATAAGTTACCTTGGTCATTATGTCTTAGCAAAGAAATAGAAAAGGTAAATTAATGAGACAGAGGGAAAAGATACCAGGCCTGTATAAATCATTTTTTTTCTTATTTTTAAACCAGTATTTTCAAAATTTGATGAAAGTAGCAAGGCTGTGGTTACATATGTCCAAAGGAACACCCTTAGAAACAGCTTCATCTTCATTTTCAGACTGTTAAGGTGCAGCCAAAACCCACGCTTGGTAAACCTACATCTCAATATTTTGGGTCCTTGTCTATTTCATATATCCCAAACTAATTGACTTTGCAAATGGGTATGAATTTTCATTATTGGGAAATTTTATAACATTTGAGGAAATCGTCCTTGCCATAAACAACTGTTTATTTCATCATACCTTTGAACTTAACATTACAACCATGAAAAACATAATATTGTAAATCTTGCCTCTTCTTGACTTACAGAACCATAAACACATAACCACATAGTCAACACCCCCCCCCATGATATTCCCCAGGAGTCTCAGACCCACAATATCTAAAGTAGTAATGTTATTTTTTAAAATATAATTCCATTCTTTTTGTCATATTCTAGTTAGCATATGATATGTCATGAATCCAATAGTTTGCATCATGAACTTTGAAGGGATGCTGGACTCTCCACTTACTCACATTTTAAGAGCCACTCTGTTCTGTCTATTCTAGTCAGAAATTCCTCTTCATTTCCTGCATTCGATCCTTCTAATCCAGGCTGCTGGAACAACAGAAACCCTTTCACCTCTTGCTCTCCCAACTTCATTTTCCCACTTAATCTCCACCCAGTAGTCAAACGCATCTTCTTATTGGCCAGAATGGAAATCTTACATTTCTTTCTTTAACCTTTGGTTGTATTTCCCCGTTCTTAGATAAAATAAAATTGCCAAACTATATACTCAGTTACCAGATCCTGTGAATTAGATGTTTTTAGTTTTACTGCCCATACACTATTCTGACGCCACATATCCTGTTCTTCATGGAATACTTTCACTGTTTTGTTTTGTTTTGTTTGTTTGTTTGTTTGTTTGTTTGTTTTTTCTGAGCACACTGGTTTACACAATGTGGATGATGACTACTTATAGATGCATGTTAGAGGGTCATTCTAAGCAATTTTAAAATAATTTGGATAAACAGCTAACAGTGGAAATATATATGTGTAGGTAGACATTGAACTGTAGGTGCTTGTGCATCAACTTTTCTACACAAAAAAAAGTTTGTTAAAATGTTGGTGTCAGATTGCTAGCCCATGTGGCTTCATAGAACTTAAAAAAGTTGGATCACAGGAAACGGTTTCTGAATGTTCAACGAGCAAAAATAATTAAAAAAAAATTCAAAATGAAACTAGGTATATCATATGACTTCATGGCATCTGTGGTACTGAAGATAACTTTGCCCTGAGCATGCTGTCTTGTCACACAAAACCAAGCAACATTGTGTGTGTGTGATTTCTCTTTGGCATCCATCTTCAAAATATCTTAGCTCAGATAATTTACTAATGTAAATTAATAAATCTAATTTGTTTTCTACTTACATAAAAACATTTTTTATAGAAACCTAATAATTTACTCACAGAAAACCAATACTTCTGATGCATTCAAACTGTCATTCCTCATTGTATACCAAATGGGTGCTTGTTTGGATCATATTACGTTAAAATGTTTGATTTTGACAAATAACTCTTTTGAGCTGCTGACTTGACTTTCATAAAGATATATCAAGTGAAATTTGACTTGGGAATAAAACAGAATTTTCAATATTTCTAAAATTTCCTGACATATACTTCTGCCATTTTTTGCTACCTATTTATTTGAAACAGTGTTCCAGGGTATTGCTAACTATAAATAAAAAGTATCAATCAACTCTTTAAAACTCTAAATTTTTAGCACCAAATAACCAGCCAAGATCTAATCCTTTATTATATAAAAGTAAACAGACCCATCTAGCTAGCATGCAAATATGCTTCCACCTTTAATAAAGGATAAAATTTTATGGATAGCAAAGAATTGTGTTAAAATAATTTTTATGATTTATTATAAGTAAGTGTGTGATTTGTGTACCTACATTATATGGCCAGACATCCACATGGAAACTTATTACCAAAAAATGGGTCTTTTCTGAAAAAAGATGAAGACACCATGATGTATAGTTTGCTATGTAAAAAGTAAAGCCTTCTAATAATTAACCTGTATGCGTAGTCATTTATAATTATTATATGTATGGTTTTCAGTGGGCATCTCTAACTATCAGCACTACCAAACACCACATCGACTTATTTACATATCTACTACATATCTACTTCTCAGTAGACCTTCCATTACTCTCAAATTGGGGCATTCTATCTCTCAAGGGCTTGCGTCCTGTTGAAGCTTCTTGGTGCTCCTATAGTACTATGTACAACTTAATAGTGGTTTTTTTTTTTACTATATTTTAATTCCTTATTTATGTTAGAAAATGACTATACTCTTTCCATTATTAACTATAATAAAAGTGTAGTTTCTTATTTTTTGTGATACACAATTCCTAAAGACAGATTTTAATTATTTCCCTTTGTTTAATAAACATGTAAAAATGAAAAATTTAAGTTGTACTTCTCAAATTTTGAGCATTGCCTGCATTTATATTCATTCTCCCAATCACGATCTAAGAATTTAGAGTGATGTGCTCTTATATGTGTTAGAATAAAAGAAAGGAAAAAAATATCACTAGAAATGCTAATATCAATCTCATGGTATATTGTAAGCAGCAAAGACAGAAAAATTATAATCAAAACAATAACATTCTGAGGTAATTTATGTCAAGGTGACTCTGACTTTTCAGTCTACAGATTTATTTAGCTAGTATTCCTATCTTGCTCACTGTAGATATTTTTTCCATTCTTGATTGCAAAAGCAGATGGATAACGCTGACTTTATTTTAGGGGAAATAAGACATTATGAGCATAACTCTGAAATATATTTTACTTGTTTAGAAATGTACTCTCTTGAAATGTGGCCAGAAGGCAAAATTCTTTTGCTGATCTTTCAAGCTACTTATTCCTCCAAGCATGTGCAGTGATGTAAGTGGCCCTGCCAGATGTGACTGATTTCCACAAAGCACTTCCTTAATCTAAAATCTGAAAATGCCTACAGCTAAACAATTCTCTTTTTTGATATCCTGACCCTGATTTACATAGGAAGTTCTTCATGCAGAAAATAACAGTTCTGGAAAACAAGTGGCCTTCAAAGGCTAAAGGTAAAATGATACTAGTTATGGAAATACAACATCATGAGTGCTATGTATTTATAATTTCCACTGGTTGAAATTCAAGTTGTGGCTGCAATCCAGTGATTTGAATAGCTCCGTATTAGTCAGTGTTCTGTTACTATAACAAACATCAGAGAAAATCAACCCTGGAAGAGGAAATGGCTTAATGGCTTGTTCTGGATGACTGTTTTGTAGGCTCCAGCCCATGATCTTCTATAGCAAGGCAACACATCATGAATAGAAGATGAGGCAGAACAAGACAACAAGAGAAAATTAAAAACCAAGCAAACATTCTGCTTGAAGACATGTCTCCAATGACAATGACCTAAAGATCTCCCACCACACTCCACCGCCTAAAGTTTCTGCCACCTCCCAGTAGTGGCAGTACAGGAACTTACAGGAACTAGCAAAGCCTATGCCCCTGGAGTCTTTGAGAGGTATTTAAGATAAAAGCTATAGCAAGCCCCAACTATATGCTGGTGGAACTGTAATATAGGGCAATAATTTTAGAAACATTCTCAGTTTCTTGAATAGGTAAGTGTAAATCTGTCATATAATCCAGTAAGTTCACATATAGATATCTATCCAAGAAAAATAAAAATGTTATTTTCAAACATAGGCTTATAAAAGATAATTTATAGCAGAGTACTTGACAAAACAAAATGTTAGAAACTATTCAAAAGCCCATTAACTGATGAATGTATAAAATAATGCAGGTGATATAACTATTAGGTATTCAATCTACTAAAGGAATATAAAGAGTAGACTATTGGAAATGCTACAAAATAAACCTCAAGCTTATAACACTTGTAAGAAGTCATATGGGAAAGATCGAGTACAAACTCAGCTCCAAGTGGATCAAAGACCTCAACATAAATCCAGTTACACTGAACATGATAGAAGAAATAGTGGGAAGTAGCCTTGAAGGCATTGGCACAAGAAACTACCGCATAAATATAACGCCAGTAGCACAGACACTGAGATTGAAACTGAAAAGCTTCTGTAAGGCAAATGACATGGTAAATAAGAAAAAAAAAACAGCAGCCTACAGAATGGGAAAAGATCTTCATCAACAACAGGGGGCTGGTCTCCAAAATACATAAAGAACTCAAGAAACTAGACATCAAAATACCAAGTAATCCAATTAAAAAATGGGGTACAGATGTAAACAGAATTCTCAACAGAAGAATCTCAAATGGCTGAAAGACATTCAAGGAATTGTTCAACATCCATAGCCATCAGGGAAGTGCAAATCAAAATAACTCTGAGATACCATCTTACACCTGTCAGAATGGATAAGATAAAAAAAAACACTGATGACAGCTTGTGTTTGTGAAGTAAGCTGGAGAGAATGCAAACTTGTACAGATACTTTGGGAATCAGTATGACTGTTTCAGCATTACCACTCTTGGGCATCTACCCAAAGGATGCTCAATCATCCCACGAGGACTCTTGCTCAACTACGTTCACAGCAGCATTCTTCATAATAGCCGGAACCTGGAAACAATTTAGATGTCCTTCAAGAGAAGAATTGATAAAGAATATGTGGGACGCTTACACAACGGAGTATTACTCCGCTGTAAAAACAATGACCTCAATGAAATTTGCAGGCAAATGGATGGAACTAGAAAAAACCATTCTGAGTGAGGTAACCCAGATTCAGAAAGACAAACATAGTAAGTATGCTCTCATTGACAAGTGGATTTTAGGAGTAAAGTGTAAGATAACCAACCTACAATCCACAGCCCCAGAGACGCTAGATAACAAGGAGAGCCCAAAGAGGGATGGATGGATTTCCCTGGGAAAGCGAAATAGAAGAAATCTTTGTAAACTAGTGGTGAGCATGGAACAGGAACATGAGGGAGAGGGCAGACTTGGTGCAGGAGGCAGGTTGCAGGATAGATGGAATTGCAAAGAAACAAAAGAGATGTCTTGATAGGGGGCATTTTGGGGTTAGGGAGAAACCTGGTACCATGGAAAACCCCAGGAATCCACAAGGATAGCCCCAGGTAAGACTCCCAGCAAAAATGAAGAATGTTCCTGAACTGGCCACCTGTTGTCATCAGAGATATTCTAACCAGCAACTGATGGAAGCAGATGCAGACATTCACAACCAAGCCCCGGGCTGAAATCAGGGATTCTTGATGAAGAAAGGGAGGAGGGGTTGTATGAGCCAGGGGTGTCATGAAGGAGAACCCACAAAGACAGCTAATCTGAGTTCCTGGGAACTCATGTACTCTGGGCCAACAGTTAGGGAACCTCCATGAACCGACGCAAACCCACTGCATGTGTGTGACAGTTGTGTGGCTTGGTCTTTCTATAGAGCTCCTAGCAGTGTTATCAGGTTTTGTCCCTGGCGCTTAGCTGGCTTTTGAGAACCTGTCACCCATGCTGGGTTACCTTGCCCAGCCTTGACTCAAGGGGAGGAGCTAGGTCTCACCTCAACTTGATATGGCATACTTTGTTTAAGCCTATGGGAGGCCAATCCCTTTCTGAAGGTAGACTGAGGAGGAGTTGGAGGTGAGTGGGGTGGATGGGAATGGGGATTGGGAGGGGAAGATTGGGGCTATTTACATGAAATAAAATTAGTTAATTAGCTAACTAATTAATAAAACATCACTCAAAAGAAAGAACGAAAGAAAAAAAGGAAGGAGGAAGGGAAAAGGGAGGCAGAGAAGGAGGGAAGGAAGGAAGGATCCGGTACTGTATTATACATCATTAGAATGAAATAGCTGGATAATAACTATAGACCCATAAAGCACAGGGATATTTATATGGGGCTGCCTGAGTAACTAGGACTCAAACAGGGTCCTCTGGAGGTAGAGAAAATGTTAGAAATTGGTTTGTGGTGATGGATACATGACTCAAAGAATACTGTATACCCCAAACATACACTTCTAGTGAATGAGAATTTTAGCACATAAATTCAGCTAAAGGTGTGAAGATACTATTGGAAGATATTTTTGCTAGTAAAATTTATGCAAATTGGTTCATATTTAAGTAAACATGAACTAATTTTATTCTGCACAATGAAGTAACTGTTATAAATTATTTTAAGACTTTTGAACACAATGCTATTTTTGACATCCTGACAACCAGCAGACATTGTACACATTCAATTTCTTTTTCAATGACTTTATGATCATGACCTTTAACAATGCAACATTACAGCATTTAATTCTATTTCCATGAAAATAGTTTCAAACATTGTATAGTTGAAAACCACTGATTTAAGAAAAAATATTAAACTGAAAGGAAGAAGCCACAAATACTGATCAACAATTCTATATTGGTAGGTTAAAAAAGACACAATAAATATTTGATCTAAATACACAATACAACTCTTAGATTTTTTTTCACCAAAATGGTATGTATTTATTGAGATCTCTAAGCATAATAAGACAGAAAGAAGACTGAACCCAAGCAGGAGTATTCTCATGGTGAACGTAATGATAAATAGCTTCAGAACAACATCAGAACATTTAAAAAACAGCAACAGTATATAAATGAAACTGATTTCTTCCAACTGAGCTAATGAAAAGCTATATATTCTTAGTATTTCATTCTTAACTATTGGAATCATTTTTTTATTTGTTTGTTTTTTAAGAAGCTACCATATGAAACTGTTGAAATTAAGAAATCCCTGAGAGATGAGCATGCATGAGGTTAAAATCCAGCTGAGCACATTTACACATATTAATGCTCTTCAACCACTACCTCTTCTAATTTTAATATTTATTATTATTTTATTTTATTACTTAAAAAATTACCAATCCAAATCCCCACTTCCTCCCCTCCTCCCACTCCTTCCTCACGTCCTGCCTTCCACCCTCCTCCAATATTAAGAGAGGGCAAGGTACCCTGCCCTGTGGAAAGTCCAAGGCCCTCCCTACTACATATAGGTTGAGCAGGGGATATATTCAAAGAGAATAGGATCCAAAAAAGCCAGTACATGCAGTTGAGACAAATCCCAGTGTCATTGTCATTGGCCCCTCAGTCTTCCCCAACTGTCAATCACATTCAGAGGGACTGGTTTGATCCTATGCTTGCTTATTCATTCCCAGTCCAGTTGGAGTTGGTGAGCTCCCATTAGCTCAGGCACATTGTGGTCTTGACTTCTTTGCTCATACTCTCCCTCCTTCTGCTCTTCAACTGGACCTTGGAAGCTCAGTTCAGTGCTCCAATGTGGGTCTCTGCCTCTGTTTCCATCTGCTGTTGGACGAAGGTTCTATGGTGATATTTAAGATAATCATCAGTCTGACTATAGGGCAAGACCAGTTCAGACACCCTCTCCTCTATTACTTAGGGTCTTAGCTGGGGTCATCCTTGTGGAGTCCTGGGAAGTTTTCTAGAGCCAGGTTTCTTGCTAACCCCCAAATGGCTCCCTCAATCAAGATATCTTTTCTTGCTCTCATATCTGTCCTTCCTCCATTTCAACTATCCCATTCACAAATATAATAGATAATTCTACAAGAAACTACCTAATGTTCTTCTAGAGTTCAGATATTATTTGATGCAAGTCTGTGATGATTATGAAAAAGTATATCTCTACCTAAAAGCAAGGGTTTCTTTTGGTCAATAGTTCAAGGCAGCTTTCTATCACGGCAGGGAAGTCCCACAGTCAGGAGCCTGAGGTAACTGGCCATGTCACATTCACCATCAGGAAGCTCAGAGTGATAAGGATCTGTGTTCAGTTAGCTTTCTTTTCATATTGTTCAGGTCCCAAGCCCTGAACATGATGCTGCCCACTTTTTGTGTAATCTTCCCACATCAATTAAGGGGTTTAATAAACCATCACAGATGAGTTCAGATGCGGACTAGCTCCTCCCAAATGTACCGGAGACTTGTGGCACATATGATTCCAGCCTACTGTTGTTTCAGCTCAGTACTTGTCAAACGTGGCTGATATTTAATCATTTCCCTAGCTTATGCATAGAGGCTATATTCATTGTTCCCTCCAAGGATGGAGTGATGACGACAAATGATAATTTCTAGAATAACTGGTCTAGAAATAAATACAAGCTTCGCTCACTCTGCTCTTGCTTGAGAAACTTGGAAACTACGAAACATTTAAAAAGTCCAATACTTTTTAAAGGGAAACAAGATAGTCTCTTTAAGATGAAAGAAATCTGAGTAAAAGATCAAATCTAAAAGCTCTCTAATGCCTTTGTAATCACAACAGATAAAGGCAGACTTATGAGGTAATCCCCTTTAAAATCCCTGTTTAGCACCCCATGATATCAAATTAACACATCTTCTGATGATCTCAATAACAAACTAACAAAGTTGAACTTAATTTATACTTGTGACATTATTTTAATAGGTGTTTTTCATGTGTTTCCAACTTGTATGTTTTAGGTCCAACTAATAGGCCTTTGTTTTCACTTGGAAATCTCCAGTAATTCAAAGTTGAGTCCACTTAACTTTTCTATCAAATCTATCAATCTTTTTGTATCTACTCTATCCTTTGCAATTCTTCGTGAATACGGTCTATAACAGTTTCTCATATCAGAAACCTCTCTTGTTCATCTTCCAGTTCTACAGTTTTCTCAACATCACTCACAATTATTTGTATCTCTTTTCAGACTTTCTCAAGGCTTGGTAGAAGAGGCACTCAACTTACTTTTGCAGTTATTACAAGATTCTTTCATGCTGTCATGATTGCTTTACATTTTCCCAAAGTATTCTTCACCATGTCTTAAAGCCGGTACTCTAATAAGAGTGTTTATACAGAAAAAACATATTTCCAAAGAATATTGTTTGTGGTCCTATGTTCCAGGTACCAGAAAGAGTTTAGAAAATATGTCCATAAGCCTCAGAGGACTTGAAGTTTAAATTTGGCAACTACACTTTATGATCTCTCTAATTTCCTCCTGCCAGCCCAGGTACCATCCCCATGTCTTGCCCAAGGGAATTTTTTCTCCATCTGTTCTGTTCCCTTTCAGAAAGCTTCCTGCTGACCTTTATCTTTTCACTTTGGATGGGTTCTGGATAGTAACCCATCTTCTTTGGCTGTCATGCAGCTGGAAAACAACCAGTCCTCCAAATCTCTGCAATTACATGTCCCTTTCACTCAAAGTCTGGGAAAGAAGAAAATCACCTCACCTAAATGAATTAACAAAATTTTAATAGAAATGACAGGGAGGTTTATTCAGTGGGCAGCCATTTCCTTGTTCTTTGTTTTCCTCTAATTATATTAAAAACCATAATTTTTACACTATGAGGTTGATCTTTCTAGCTTATTTTTGTGTGGAACTCATGACCACTATTGTTTTGTGTGGTTTGGTTTGGTTTTTTCATAGCTTGGTGTGGTGGCTTACATGAGCCTCTGATAGGTTCCTTCATTTGAATGCTTGGTCCCCAGGTGGTAGTTCTGTTTGGGAAAGTTAAAGTAAAGCCTTACTGGAGAAAGCACAACACTAAAGGTGGGTTTGAGCCTTTAAAGCTTCACACCACTTCTAGATTTTTCTCTCTGTTTCTTGTTTGAGGTTGAGAGCACTTTCTTAGCTTGCTCCTGTGGCTGCCATTATTTCTTACCATGATAGACTCTGATCTCTGTGTCATGAAAGTCAAAATCAGCTTTTTTCCCCTTAAGTCACTTTGGTCATGAGGTTCTATTGCAGCACCAGAAAAATAATTAAGGACAGGTGGCAAAATAATTTCAAACTATCAACAGTTCACAAGATAGGTCTGAGTGCTGACATAGTTGGTTTCTCTCTTAAAGATGGAAGTCTTTCACTTACGGGATGTAAAACAGCACACCAACATGGTTTTTCACACCACTGTTTATCTTATTGTCTTAATATATTTTGTAACTTAAAATAGAAGAAATAAGTGAACCTGTAAACTTAATACTGTTTACAGACCAAATTCATGTACAATTTACATTGTCTATTTTTCTTTCAATGTCTGATAACTATCTAGGGCTCATGAGTGTCAATTTTCTTTCTTCCTTTTTTAATTGTTATTTTTAATTTTATTTTAAATAAATAGATTACATTCCCATCCCAGTCTTCCCAGGTCCACCGCCCAACCCTTGAGTCTTTT
>NC_022024.1:13732722-13734967 GCF_000317375.1 Microtus ochrogaster
CTTTTTTAATTGTTATTTTTAATTTTATTTTAAATAAATAGATTACATTCCCATCCCAGTCTTCCCAGGTCCACCGCCCAACCCTTGAGTCTTTTCCACACACAAAAAAAAAGAAAAAAGAAAAGAAGAGAAAAAAAAAAAGAGAAAAAAGAAAAGAAAAGAAAAGAAAAATACCAAGTCCAATTTTGTTTCAGTGAGTGTCTAGGAACAGCAGAGGGAGCTCAAGGTGTATTCTTTTGATTTGGGCTAAGTTATATATTGTTAATGTGCCTATTCAAAGGCAGGGCCATACATTTAGCTAAAAGGTCTACTTTATTAAGGGTATCTTCACAAGTACACACAGACAGATAAAAGGTATGGACTATGAATGAACTATGTTTTATTGATTTGCAATAAGCGGTGAATTATTTGAAAAATCCAGTGCACTAGCATTCATTGTGTGGTTTTGAATACTAAAACTGACCAATTTCAAATGGTATTTACACTGCCATGGATTTCCGTCTCTGCTCAAGTCTACCTTTGAAGTTCAGATTTGTATCTATTCAGTACTTCCCAGCCAGGTACCTAAAGAATGAATGCCACAGTACCATAGCAACCTTCCTGCTTTCCAAACCCTTTCACCCTCAAGTCATTTCGCCTCTCATTACAGGACTTTATCCTTGTACTTGGTCAAGGAAGACATCTTGGAGTCATCATGACTTCTCAGTGTATCTTAAATCCTAGTCTAATCTTTCATGTCTTTCTATAATTCTTCCATAAGACCTCAGAATATATTCCCAGAACCCCATGCATCATTCCCCATTTGCACCACCATGGGAGCCACCTAAATGGACCCTGATTTTTATTTTGGATCTCACAGAAAGCCAGTCTTTCTCATGTGGTGGTGCACGCCTTTAATCCCAGCACTCAGGAGGCAGAGGCAGGTGGATCTCTGTGAGTTTGAGGCCAGCCTGGTCTACAAGAGCTAGTTCCAGGACATCTAGAAATGTTACACCGAGAAATCCTGTCTCAAAAATCTGAAAAAAAGCACAAATCATCTTTTTTTTTTTTTCTTGCTTGGTTTTGTCAAGACAGAGTTTATCTGTAACTTTGGAGCCTGTCCTGGAACTCACTCTGTAGAGCAGGTTGGTCTTTGTGGAATCCCAGAGATTGCACATTGTACTGAAAATAAAGGCCAGCATCTTTCCAATCCCTTTGAGCCCTCTTTGACTGTACTGACTGTAGGTCTTAATAGCTACAGTATTATCTCTATCCTTTTCACTTTGAACTAGCTGCACTAATTCAGGGTCTTTCATGAACGTTCTGTGTCTGTTGAAGTCTTCCAAATTCCTGCTCAAATAACTCCATCAACTTCCTTGTACTTTTCTAAATGTCACCTGTTCAGTAACAGATTCTGACCAGCCCTTCTCTCTGCTCCCTCTACCTCTTATCCAGTGCACTATTTTTCACACAATGGCTTTAATATGCTAGGTAGTTATTTACTTGCTTATAAAGGACTGTTTAAATCCCCAATGTAGTATAGGCTCAGAGAAAAATCCTCCCACATAGTAAACCCTAAAGAGCTTTGGAAAGATACACACACACACACACACACACACACACACACACACACATTCATATATGTAGTAGACATTAGCCACGGCTATTTTATGTATTGCTACACATATTCAGTATTTTATTAATCATTTTAATCTAGAACCCTGAGGTTTTAACTTCAAAGCTAATCTTGATGAGAATCTAAGTTGCAAGTCTGTGAGTGTGTCTGTGTCTAATATAGCTTAACATTACTCTGGGCAAAAGGATGCCAAAGCTTTGCAAAATACTTCCCATGGAGAAATGCAATCTTATATTCTCACTTGAAAGATTTTATTATAAAAATAATTGCTTCAAGTAACCTTTCCCCTAATTTCCTTAAATAACAAAGTTAATGTGTTATGTAAATCAGATGAGTCTGAGGATACACAGTAGCGAAGCTGGTGTTTCTGACTCAGAGGTGTCTGATTGCTGGTAGAACAGGAAAGTCATAAATCTTAACAACTGTATGATTGAACTAATAAATTAAGGTTTACAAGATTAAAGAAATCTATTATAATTGTACAGACTATAATATATATGACCAAATCTGACTGTTGCAAAAAAATAACTGTTAGATCACAAACTTTCTTAAACCCCAGCTCCCTCTCTCAGGTCACACCCTCCTCCTGTTCTCTCTTCTTTCAATGTCTGATAACTATCTAGGGCTCAT
>NC_022024.1:13735448-13774631 GCF_000317375.1 Microtus ochrogaster
CTCTCTCTGTCTCTCTCTCTGTCTCTCTGTCTCTCCTCTCTCTCTCTCTCTGTCTCTGTCTCTCTCTCTGTCTCTCTCTCTCTCTGTCTCTGTCTCTCTCTCTCTCAGCTGATAAGAAAGCATTCTTTCCTGTGGTCTCCCTTTTCCCACCCTCGAAGCGTAAGATAAGCTTGTGGTCCCACCTGTGTCTGTCTCTGTGGCCTCTGACAGGTAGGCTTATGCTCGGTAGGATGACGTGGTGTGAATATTTCCACCACCACCACCCCCCGAAAACTTGTAAAAGTCAGAAAATCTCCTCTCCCTGCATGAAGGCTATGTGAGTCAACATAGTACGTTCTCAAAACCCAATTCAAGCACCAGGGACAGGTCCTAGTCCCACTGCAAGGAGTTCCACAAAGAAACCAAGCTACATACCTATCACATATATACAGAGGGCCTAGGTCAGTCCCATGCTGGCCTCTTAGCTGTTGGTTCTTAGTCCCTGAACTCCCATGATCAAGGCTCAGTCAGCTGTCTCTGTGGGTTCCCCCTGCTTTATCTTGATATGCCATGCTTTGTTGCGGCCCATGGGAGTCCTGCCCCTTTCTGAATGTCTGAATGGAGCCAGCCTGAGAAATAGTGGATGGAGGTTAGGTAGAGAAGAGGAAGAATGGGAAGGGAAACCTCAATTCAGATGTAAAATAAAAGAAAAAATTAACTAATTTAAAAAAGAAAAAGAAGAAGAAAGGAAATCTCCTCTCCAGTTCCTAAATTTTAAAAGAAGGCTGTATCGGAAGATTGCTCTTTCATTTCCCTGCTGCCTCGACTCAAATAATCACACAGAAACTATATTAATTATAACACTGCTTGGTTAACAGCTCAGGCAAGTTTCTAGTTAGCTCTTATATCTTAAATTAACCATTATTTTGTATTTTACCATGAGGCTCATGGATGGAAACTTCTTATTTTTAGGGCAGCTCCATGGTGTCTTCTCTCTGACTCTGCCTACTCTCTCCCTCTCTTTCCCTCCCAGCCTGGTTATATTCTGCCCTGCCATAGGCCAAAACAGCTTTATTCGTTAACCAATAAAAGCATCGCATATACAGAAGGACATCCCACATTAGAAGGCAGCACTGGAGGCTTCAGCAGACTGCAAAGGAAGTGATACTGCATCTTACCCAATGTTCTTTCTCTCATAGTTCCATCACATCTGCTGGGAGTTGAGGCTCTGTTGAGTCAGATTTTATTGTCAATTTGAAAAGACTGTGAGTCACCTGGGAAGACAGAGCTTTAATTTCAGAATTACCTCTATCAAATAGGCCCATGGCCATGTGCACGAGACTTCCTCTACACTGAGGACTGATGTGGAAGGGCCCAGCCCACTGTGGGTGGCCCCATCCCTAGGAAGATGGGCTTGACTTGTATAAGAAAGTCAGCCGAGTACAAGACAGAGAGCAAGCTAAGAAGTTGTGTTCCTCCCTTTCTTATGTTCCTAGCTCCTGCTAGAGGTTCCTACCACAACTTCCCTCTGGGAGGATGTGGAAGGATACACCAGATATACTCTTTCCTCTTCCCCTTGCTTTCAGTTGGCGTTCATCAAAGCAAAAGGGAGGCTAACTAAAAAGGCTGTCTCTTCAAATAAAGCTCTCTCGAGAGTAATGTTGAGTCAGTGTCTGTCTACACGACGGCCTTTCTTTTGCTTCTAACAATTACTGTCATAAAATAATAATAATAATAATAATAATAATAATAATAATAAAGTCTTTTGCCTGACTTCTAACCTGAGAAAGTCCTGAATGTGTGAGGTCCTGAATAACAGAAGTGGGAAATGCCGAAGGCCCCAGAGCCTCAGACCCATGGCAGAAAGGCAAAGAAAGGTCTGCCACAGTTCTCTGAGCTTGGATGTTTATAGCCTGAAAACTGTTCTCCTACAGTTTAGCTACTGAGATGAGCTAAACCTGCCCCTTTGATCCAGTAAACCCTCCCTCCTTGTTGATCTGTCTGTAATAACCCCGCCTCTTTGTTCAGCTGTGGATAATAAACAGGATGAGCCTCCAGGCTGCTGTCAGATTCTCCAGCAAAGAGACTGACTGGGTTTCTGTGCTTCTGTCTGCCTTTTCTTCATTTTGTCCCTGCCCACTCAGGTCTGTCCCTGGAGCTGTGCTAGATATGACAATAATCACCATTTACAATGTGTAATTTCTAGAATATACCAATTATTTCTTAAACTCAAGAATCTTTAATCTTCCTTTGGTGTTTTTTCCTTTTCTTTTCTTTACTTTTTTTTTCTTTGAGACAGAGTTTCTCTGTGTAGTCCTGGCTGTTCTAGAATTCTTTCTGTGTAGACCAAGCTATCCTAGAACCCTCGCAGGTGCTGGTTTTAAAGGTGTGTGCCACCACTGCCCAGCTGCTTCGGTATTAAAACATCTCTTGAGGTAAATGCCCATCAGCCCCTCCACAGATAGATACTCATTCTGTTCTCCAGATCTGTCAGCCTCTATAACTGAGGCTTAGATGTCCTGTGCGAAGCCATCTTTGCTAGCTTTTGTACCACCAGAAGGGCAAGTACCACAGGACCTTCAAAAATACCCTCAGAGTCATGTGTTATACAATACCGAGGAAGAATCTATACAGAATGGCGGTGTGCGGACATTGCCTGCTGTATGCAAGCCTGCCAGGGAAGCTCGCATCATAAAGATGCAGGTTTCTTGCTCTGCTGTTGTTGAAACTGCAGACAGTATACTCGTGCCAGTATTCTTGTTCTAAAAGAAAGATAATGAGCCCAAACAGCTACACCTCTAAAGGGCGTGTTTTACATTTCTCTACTCCCAGGCAAATCATGGTTATCTCTTCCCTCCGAAATGTTGATGTTACTTTCCAGAGAAAGGAGAGAATTCGATAGTCAATGTTCGTTTGCATATTTATCCTCCAGTTGTAATTTAGCTCTGAAGGACACGGAAACATTCTAGCTAGCCGGTGTCAGTTACAGAGCATCCAGAACACTGAATATTCTGCAGATTTGTTGCTTTCTGAAATGATAAATAACTTAGAAAATGCTTCTCTGCTTTTTTTGCATTTCATTGTAGCTTCCTTACTCCTTAATCTGCTCTTGGCAAAGCCCAGCACCACCACCACCACGGATAAAACAGAAATTTCACTGATGAAAATTTCACGGAAACAGATAAGAAGCATGTCCTTTCAGAATCCAGATGTTCACGCTGTGCTTGACAGGGATATTCAGAAGTTTACTTTGTCAGATAGGAGTTATATTACCAGAAAATTGATCATTTAACATCAAGTTTAAAATAATGTAGTACAAAACTAAGAATACTTTGACAATCTTTTTTTAGTTTTACGTAAAGGATGCTTTAAATTGATGCTGGAAGCGCAGAACCGTTAGTGTGCTAAGGGCACAGCTCTCAAGGGGTCAGTTGCTATTATCCCCAAGGAAACCTTAAAAACTGCATTGCTCATTCACTGATAGGGGTTAATTAGTTAAATCTGCAATGCTGCTTAGTAATTTTCACGCAAGTCACACAGTGCAAGTGCCCACGTTACAAAGCGATTACACAGCAGTGGGAAACTGGCACAGGAGGAAGGCACAAATTCGGTAATGCCTACCTCTTTCATCTAAAAATAACATCATGTTGGCTCCAAACCTAGTCTCCTGCCTCTTCAATTGCTCTACTTGGTAACAAAGGATTGGGGAAGCAAAGGAAGAAACAAGGCTGGGATGTTGGCTCAGTGGGGATAGTGCTGTCCGCGCAAGTGGGAGGGCCTGAGCTGGATCCCCCAGAACTCACATAAAGCCAAACATGGGGGGTCACATGCCATTTTCCCCATCTCTCCTACAGCAAGATTGCAGATAGAAGTATGAGAATGCCTGGAAGCTCACAGCACAGCTAGCCTGGTTATGAAGCAGCAAACAGGAAAAAGAGCCAGTCTTGAGTGGCTTCTGAGACCTGACACTTGCCGCTGTCCTAGATCTCCACATGGATGCTGTGGCACACAGAGAATACACCTCCTCACACAAAGAGACAAAGTTACCAACACACACACACACACACACACACACACACACCCCATATATCCTCACAGAAGGGAAAGGAAAACCAGAATAATGCAATAAATAAGAGTCTTGCCAGTTGGCTCAGTAGGTAAAAGTCTTTGCTACTGAGTCCTATGACCTATGTTTGATTCTTGAAACTTACATGTTGGAGCAAGAGAACCTGCCGCTCATGTCATGCTCTGACTCCCATTTGTATGCCGTAGCATGAGGGTATCCTACACCCTACACACACTAAATAATAAATAACATTTAAAGAAATAAATCATGCTAGCGATATGCAGCTACTTCTGAACTAGGTGCTTCCAGAATAATTTTGCATCTAGATATTGCATTCTAAGAAAATAGAAATGTAGATACAGGAGATGCTAGAGCTTCATTCTGAATTGTCCTCCAAAGGCCTGAGTGTGAAAGGCATGGTCCCAGCACACAGACACAGGGAAGGGGTAGAACCTGTGAAAGGTGACACATAGTTGAGCAATTTAGAGTATAGGAGTCTGTTCTTCAAGTGACACTGGGGCTACAGCCCCTGTTACTTTCTTTTCCTCACCTCTTCAAACTTCCAAACACAATAGGGAGTGTAGGCTGTCTTTACTACACCACATGCTTTTCACATGATTGTGCTACCATAGATAGAAACTAAGAAGACCAAGTTTCCTTGAACAATAGCTGTAGCCTTTGAGTCAAGATAAAATTCCTTCATTAGAAGATGATTATCTCAGTTTGTCATCATGATTGAAAGCTGATTACATGGGAGAAAAGTGAAGGAAAAGTTGACTCTTCTTTATTTTTATTATTTAAAACAATCTTTTTTAGTTTACATGCCAATCCCAGTTCTCTCTCCCTCCCTTCCTCTGCTCCCCCCACATTCTCCCCATCCCACCTTCCATCTACTCCTCAGAGAGGAAAAGGCCTTCCATGGGGAGTCAACAAAGTTTGCCACATCACTTTGAGACAGGACCAAGGCCCTTCCCCCGCTACTGTGTCATGCACTAGGGATAAATCCAAGTTGTGCTACTTATATACTCACTGAAGCATGGTCAAACTCCCAGTGGCCATTCCCTTAAAGAAAATTGAAGCTGGGTGGTGGTGGCGCACGCCTTTAATCCCAGCACTCGGGAGGCAGAGGCAGGTGGATCTCTGTGAGTTCGAGACCAGCCTGGTCTACAGAGCTAGTTCCAGGACAGACTCCAAAGCCACAGAGAAACCCTGTCTCAGAAAACCAAAAAAAAAAAAAAAAAGGAAATGCAAATTGAAACCACTCTGAGACTCCATCTTAAATCTGTCAGAATGGCTACGATCAAAAACACTGATAACAGCTTATGCTGGAACTCCTCAATTGCTAGTAGGAGTGAAAACTTGTACAGCTGCTTTTTTCTTTTTAATAAATATTCTTCAGTAGTTTTTATAAAGAAATGTAGTATTATTCAAAAAATTGTTTTTGCTAGTCATCTTTGATTCTTAGAATTCTGATTATCTAAAACATGATATGTCAAAAGAAAATGTATCTCAGCAATCGTTCACCTTTTCATTACAATTTTTTTCTCTTTTTCTGAACACCTTTTCCTGGTGAAAAATATTCCCTGAGAATGGATCATTTCAACCAAAACAACTGCTTTATAACTGACTAAGAAAGGGGCTATTTAGAGGTATCTCTTTCTGAGATGACATGCTTTCTATGAAGCATGCACTTAAAAAATTATAAGTTTACATAACAATTGTATGTTAATAAATTTCAGTTTGCACGGAGGCAATACATTTAAACTAGAAGAGACTTCTTTACTGTGCAGGTAATTTGTGAGTTTCCAATCCCTTAAAGAAGACCACAGTGTCAGTAGCTCAGATCCATTTCTATTATGACAGGAAAAGGTTCTGTCTTTTAATTCCATGGCAGATAGATTTTTTTATTATTTGATCCTAGCAGACATTACTATGATTTGCTGTCATTCCCATGTTAAACACTTCCTGTCTCCATTCTGTTTACTTTGACTATTGAATCTCCAATACTCATAGTTTCCTCTTTCCTTTCTTACAATTTTTGCCTTAACTTTTTGCTTGGAACAAGGATTAGTTCTGTCCAATAATGAAAATTTTAAGCAGTTCCTAAAATTTCTAGACATGGTCTGAAAAGTTCTCATCTCTGAGGTGACTCACGGAGGAGACTCTTTTCTTAAAAGTTATTTTCCATTTCTTTCTGTAGGAGTGGATAATTTTAAAAGTTCTTAAGAAGAAATAAGCTTAAGATAGTAAAATTAGGCTGTCTGCTTTACAGTGTCACTGTCTGGTATTGTGATGTCTCTTAAACTTATCTATAATTCCAGAACTATTTATAATTGTATTTAGTGTAATTGCTAATATTAATTGTCAGATGAAACACCTTGAATCACCTGGGAAGAGAGTCTCCATGAAGGGTTGCCATGACCTATGGGAATGGCTGTAGGGAATTGTCTGAATTAAGTTAATTGCTGTCACTCACTGTGGGCAGCACCATTCCCAAGGCAAGGAGTTGTGAACTGTCTATCAACGGAAAAATCCAGCTGAGCACAAAGAAGCAGATGATCAAGGAACATCCTCATTTTTTCCTGCTCTTGGCTGTGCACACCATGTGACAGCTGGCTCAAGCTGTTGCTGATATAACTTCTCCACAGTAAAGAACTATCATCTGGAATTATGAGCTAAAGTAAGCCATCTATTCCTAATTTTCTGGTTGTCCGGATATTTTCTCACAGCAAGTGAAGTGAAAATACAACTGTTAGTATTTCTTGAAGTCTATTTCAAAGTGATGCTAAAAACATCCATTTCAAAAAAGAGTTCCGAGTCTCGGGACTTTGTTTCATTATATATATATCCAATAATGGCACACATTCAACAAATAAATTTAAATTAATTTTGAATAGAGAGAAACTAATACTATCTATTATTTCCCGTAGGGCTGTTGAATATAAAGCATGTTATATATGTATTCAATGTAGGGAAATAAACTGAGAATAGAGTTATTTAAACAGTAAATGTAGATGAAAATACCAAGAATTAAATTTAGAAAGATATAAAAGTACAAATAAAAATATAACAACACATGTTCAACTTTTTATTATACCCTATTTCTCTGAAGAAGAAAAGAAATACCTTTGAGTCTTGTGAATCTTAAAGAAATAGAGCAATAGAGCATGCTTACATATGTCTTTTGGTTTTAGTTCCTGAACCTTCTAAGTACATTTGAAGTCACTAATTTTCCTTTATATGTTTTGTTTGGTAGCAGTGAGGCTTCTACCAGTAAAACATGACTGTGCATTCCAATCAATCAGCATATCTGCACATAAACCATATATCACAATGCAGTCATAACTGCTCATAAAGCTATGTAGTTGACTTCTATTTTGGAAAAACTTATATATTGAGCTCAAGCAAACTGAAAGAGTACTATTTATTACCCCCATAAAGCAACCATTTTTCATCATCATAATACCTGAATATATTTTAGAAACAAAGTAAAAACATAGTTCATGTGATTTGTACAACAAACAACAATTCATGTACCATTCAGGTATTCTCATAAAGACAAAATGGACCTTTGGGTTAGGAGTTGCCAATTTAATTGGAAAACAACACATAAAAATATTTGCTGAGAATATGGTGACATTTTCATATAACTTGGTGTTGCTTGTAATTTTTTACTTATTCTTTGGTATTTTTGGTTTTTGTTTTGTTTTTTTTTCAAGACAGAGTTTCTCTGTGTAACAGTCCTAGCTACTCTGGAACTAGCTCTTGTATCCCAGGCTGGCCTTGAACTCACAGAGATCCACCTGTCTCTGCCTCACAAGTACTAGGATTAAAGGCGTGTGCCACTACCAACTGGCATTTTTCACTTATTCTTTGTGATGCGGAGCTTGGCCTCACGGAAGGGAACACCCCCTACTCAAAACTGAACATTAAATTCTCTGTCCTACACAATAGAATGAAACACCAATTATTTTCCACCATAAGCGCCACACTTTTACTCAAATTAACCTCTGGTTTCTAACAAATAGAACGAACAAAAGCAAGACTACTCAGAAGTATTCTGTATTTAGTTTATTATGGAGAGTGTGGTTCATATAAGCCACAAAACAAATGATTTCATATGACGCTGAGAGATGTTGATGCAAAGATTACAGTATGGACAAAGAATTTGTGGTGGAAACTCACTGGTTGAACAGGAGAAAAGAGACGATTCTCTCTCTTGGGGCAGGATCCTGAAAAAAAATTATGACATCAAAAGTATCTGAAGGGGAAAGAAAGGAATTAATGTTAGAAACAGTTTTGATCAGATTTGTAAACATCAAGTCTTATTGCTACAATTTCAGAAAATGGATGGTTGAATTAGAGTATTACATTTGGTGGGATTTTTTTCCACCCCATTGATCCTCTTTTACATCATGCAACTGAAAATTAACAGTGCAAATCGTTGACTTCCTTCCCTTATATTATAAAACATCAGCTGCATGTTGTAAAATAGAAACCAGGAAAAACATTCCTCCTTGTAAATGAGCTAATGAAAAAGAGGGCAAAAGACCTAATAGATATTATTCTAAGAATGTCAAAACTGGTCAATGGATATGATCGGTCTCTCAGCCTTATTAAGCAGCAAAGCAATGCAAATCAAAACACAGTAAAACAACACCCTGTATTTATTGGGATGGCTGTTACAATAAAGTCCAAGTACAAATGTCTTTAAAGATGTGGAGCAAAAAGTATCTCTGTGCCCTATTAGTGGGAATGTAGAGGCTGAATTCTAACAAAGTTAGAGGTTGCTCAAAATACTTGCAAATAGAGATAATGAAAAAATCTAGCACCCCTACTTCTGGCTATATAGCCAAGGAAAATAAAAACACTACACCAAAAATGATTTTATATCCTATCATTGTAGCATTAGTCAAAGCAGATAAGATAGGGAAACAACACAGATGATTGTTCATAAATGAATTCATAAATAAAATGCATACAAATGGTAGAATATTGTTCAGGCATATAAAGCAATGAAGTCATGCTCATTGACACAACATGGAAGAACATGAAAGACATTATGTTAAGTGAAATAATCCAGACTAAAAAGACAAATGATGTGCGATCCAACTAATATGTGTGACATTTGAAAATGCTCAACTTATAACAACAGATTAGACTGGTGTTTACTGGGAAGTAAGAGTTGAGAGAGTAGCTGGTCGAATGAATAATTTAACTATAAAATGGATAAATTCTAGAAATCAAATTGACAATATGTGTAGTGACTATATTATCCACAGACAGCAGCTGTTACATTTTCTCAACATATGCACAAGGCTGTCTTTGAGAGAGGATGTTTGTGTGGAAGCCATCAACTATGATTGATGGAGGAAGGTCATTGGTTAATTAAATAAAGAAGCTGCTTGCCCTGATAGGTTAAAACATAGGTGGGAGGAGTAAACAGAACAGAATGCTGGGAGGAAGAGGAAGTGAGCTCAGACTCGACAGCTCTCCTCTCGGGGGCAGATGCTTCAGAGAGACGCCATGCCCCGCTCCTGGGCAGATGCGGGGATAGCTCTACTCTCTGAGGCACACGGATGGACGTAGGCTAGAATCTTCTCGGTAAGACCGGTGCTCACAGATTATTAGAGATGGGTTGATCTGGATATCAGAATTAGCCAGTAAGGGCTAGAGCTAAAGGGCCAAGCAGTGTTTAAAAGAATACAGTGTCCGTGTAATTATTTCGGGTAAAGCTAGCCTTACGGGCAGCGGGGTGCTGGGGACGCAGCCCCGCCGCTTCTATTACAACATATGATCATCTCTTCACAGTTCTACCTATGTTAAATTGTCACTAAGCATACTTTAAATTTATGTAATTTTGTTAGACACACATAAATGAAACTTGGAAAAATAAAAACATTTCCTCATAAGTATATATATAATACATACACAAGAGCATAGACACACACACACACACACATATACCTTTTTCAAGTTTGTTCTAACAAACTAATATCCCCTCCACATCAACTTATTAAGTATCAGGCTAAAATATTTTAATATTTTTAATACTAACACAGAATATTAACACATAATACATAATACTAATATTATTTAATGCAGAATATTAGTAGGATAATGTTTAAGTAAATAATAAAAATTGGATAGTCATATTTTTTTTAGTTAAAACCCTGGAAATCAGAATAGGGCTTGTAAGTTTGTAAAAAAAAAATACAATAGATTTATCTCTGTTTGTGAGAGAGGGAAGTATGCTTGAATGTAAATGTGCACAGAGGAATAATGGGTCAATGTGTAGGAGTCAGTATTTTTCCTTCTACCACGTGAGTACTAGGAATTTCACTCAGGCTGTTAGCCATGTCAGAGAGCACTTTTACCCACTGAGCCACAATACCAGTACCATTTCATACTTTAGAACAAATACATTCTCTTCTAGTGGTCTAAACTTTGAAGTAGATAAGATCAGGGAATCAGAGGCTCTATAGTTGGGTCACAATAATTGAGCTGTTTGAGAAGGATTTTAATTCACTTGTAAGTCTCTGTTGTGATATTCACCTGATAACACTCTAAGAGACAGGATGAAAATTATATGTGCTGTTTACTATTGTGTTGGCTTTGAACCACAGTATAAAGCTAGTTTTTATTAGTCCATGGCACAATCTTGTGAAAAGTTAACTACTTATAAAAATGGAACAATTTTGTCTTTAAAGAACTTGCTAAAGGCTCTGTTCTTCAGTCAGTTTGCTTTCCATTGTTTTTGTCTTTATTTCTGTGTTACTCATGACCATGGCTATGACCACACTTATGAATATGACCATGTCCATGATTATAACCATGTCTATACTTATGACCATGAACATACTTATGACTGCTTATGATCATGACCATGCTTATAACCACAACTGTGACCATGTTTAGGACTATGACCATTACCATGCTTTTGATTATTACTATGATCATGTTTATGACCATGACTATGACCATGACCACACTTATTTCTATGTCTATGCTTATGATCATGATCATGCTTATTACCATGCCCCGCTCATGTCTATGGTCAAAGCCATTTTCCCTTTGGTCTTAAAATAATCAAGTTTAAATTGATGTCTAGACACAAAGCCATTCCTCTTTAGGGGCCGATGGCCTTACACAGACACAGGGGAGAATGAAAAGGAGCCATTTTTAACCCTCCCCTAGCTCAGTCACATCTCATGGTTATCCCTTCTGGCTTTCAGGACACAGATTTCAATGGAAGTGTGATGGCTACCACTTCTCCATATGCTGAGGATGGAAGTCACAAAATAATCCCACAGCAGTTCAGAATTAGGAATAATAAAAGGGTTATTTATTTAAGGGAAAACTTACAGATCACTGCCCTAGAGTATAGTCCTCTGCTTGAACAGGAACAGAGTCTAGCAGCTGGAAGAGGGAGACAGAAGCAAGAGAAGGAATGCACACTTTACAGCTGCTTTTTACAGAATCAGAGACCACACACATGTGGGCTAGTATCTTAAAGGCTATTGGCTGAAGGAGCAGAGTGTGCTCCCACAGAAATATGCCTCAGAGATCCATGATGATCTGACCCATGATATCTGTGTACAACCAGATAGTCTTTTATTTAAGCTGATAACTGATTTTTTTTTTTAGAAGCAGTCTTCAGCAAATGTCCTGGATACTCATGGTAGTCAGTTAGCAGGAAGAATCCAACCACAGAAATGAAATAATTTTCTGATTGCGATCTCCTTGGTGGTGTTTCTTAACTTAAGCAGCCTGGGTTTCTCTAAAAATGTCTTTCCAGCCCCATTTCCTATTTCCCAAGCATGAATATTGAGATATAAGTCACCAACCTATGAAGCTCAGAAGAGCCTAGAGAGACAGCAAGCCTCTCAATGGGACTTCATACATCTCTGTAGAGTAATAAAACTGCCATAATTCAAAAACAATGTACCAATTTCTCAGAAATGGAAAATAAGGAATAAGTGAGAAGAGTAATTATCTGGATAATCGCTAGATAATATCCAGATCAGATATGCACAATTAGATTTCCAGGCTCAGGTTGTTTCACTGCAGAATATTATCAGTGACTGACATATTTATCGTCTTCAATGAAATTTAGTGACATAGTAATAATGCCTTGTTCTAAATTAAAATAAACTGTGATCTTAGCTTTTATAGTCTTATGTATATCTGTGTATCATTTGTTCGCTATATTCAGATGTCTATGTAAATTATATTTTGTGTTCAAAATTGATTTCAGTGAAGATTCATATTATTGAAATGCTTTAGGTAGCTCCATTTTGGGTAAACAATAAAGCTTTTATCATTACTTTGCTTCCCCAGGAAGTGTTGTCTGTTACAGACTATGTCCTATCTGAGAAAATCTTTCTCAGTTAAACAAATATGTAACTGATAAAGTCACAAAGTGTCACATTTTCTGTTTACATCCCCTGACACACTGAAGATGTTAGTAAAATCCATGAAGGTTGGTCAAGGTCATTTTTTGTCATGAGAACAATGAATATTTACATATTTATTATATTAATATGCTTAAATATGTAACTATATAATGTAATATAGTTACAATATTCTACTTGAATATTTTCTCTTACATTCACTACAGTTCTTGCTCCTTTGATAATTTGTACACAGAAATATTTTAGTTAAAAATAATCACACATAAGATAAGTAAATTAAGGTTTAGCAAGATATGTCTATTGTTTTCTTTTTAAAAAAGAATTTATAATTTTTCATTGACATAAATGTTGAGTGGGGATAATTTTCAGAGAAGGAATGGCCAGTGAGGAGAGAGAGGAGACAAGACCATTTGCTAGAGAGGAATATTTTTTGAAATGTCAGAATGAAACCCATTGTTTGTATAGTTAATAAATCACAATCAGGAGGAAGACAGTTTCTTTTCCTGTGAGAGCTAGAGCAATACAGGCTTACTTGCGAGGATGATCGTGGCCTTGTGGGGAAAGAGCATGAGAAAGGGAGCTAAAAAGTGCCGAGCCTTACTTTGTGCAGGTGTGTCTTTTATCACTAGTCCAAAAACAGCCAAGAAAAGACCCAAGCATTCAGTGAGTCAGCGTCAACCACCAGAAAGAAGGTCCTACTAACATCTTCAGAGTTGTCATAGTCTTGTCTTCTTTATTGTATGGAATAAAGAGGCAGGTAGGGATATTGAAAACATATTGAAATCATAAAATTCCATCCAATCAGACATAAGAACTCTAATGCACTTTTTATTATTCTCTTGTAGTTTTAATTATAAAATACTCTTACCTCACTCACTTTTTATATTTTGAATGTCTGTCAGTGACATCTCATTTCTCATTTCACCTAAATCGGATGTCTTCTCATCTGGTACATCATTTCATGGAATCTGTGCTTTATTAAATTTTGATGTAAAAATCCCTGAAGATATTATCTTATCTCTTATAGAAAATACTTTTTGGCAATGTCTTCTTTTACTGTTTCTTTTAAATATATCCCTTCTTTGCTGTTGTTGTTACTATGGCACGTATATGTCAGGGTTGTGACTTGAAACTCAAATGTCCTCCAAAAGCTCATGTTTGCAAAGCTTAGTCGCTAGAAGGTAGTACAGTTTTGGGAGGGTTGAGATACTGGACGTGGGGCCATCTTGCAGAAGTAGACCATTAAGGAAAGGCCTTTGGAGATGACACCCATGTCCTGTCATGGTTCCTGATATATTCTCCGTTTCCTGATCCACCCTAATGTAAAGAGCATAGTCCACTCCTAATGTGATCTGAGCTGCTCTGCCATGCCTTTCCTGGTGCATTTTTTGATTCCTTTGTAGTGTGAGCCAAAGTAAAACTTTTTGCTTTTAAGCTATTTCTGTAAAATAATTTGGTTATAATAATGTAGGAGTAACTAATATCACCTTCATGTATTTTGATAGACTTACTTTGAAACTTTGTTAAAACATAGGCATTGAGCCGGGCGGTGGTGGCACACTCCTTTAATCTCAGCACTCCGGAGGCAGAGGCAGGTGGATCTCTGTGAGTTCAAGGCCAGCCTGGTTCCAGGACAGGAACCAAAAAAGCTATGGAGAAACCCTGTCTAGAAAATTTAAAAAACAAAACAGAACAAAAAAATAGGCACTGGATTCTCTTTTTATTTTTTTAAAATATTTTTTCATATATATATATATATATATATATATATATATATATATATATATATAATCTCAGATGTTTAAAGAGGCATCAGATTGGAGCTGTAGCTACAGGAGATTGTGAGCCAGTCAATACCCAGTGTGGGTCTTAGAACCAACATGGGATCCTCTTGGCTACTGAGTTGACTTTTGAGCTTCCAGCATGGAATTCTTAGAGAACAGGGTATGGCTTTTTTGTTCCTTGCTAAATCTAATAATTTAGGTCAAGTGACAAGATAATATAAAATTTATTTGAGACGTTTTGCAGGATTAATTCTATCTTCCCCATATAAAAATACAAAAAGTGCACTATACCACGTAGCAAATTTTACTCTTAGAAAATTTTGTTTTTAAAAAGGAAAAATCCATTTCTATATCCTTACATGCCAACTAAGTCTTGGCACGCTCTGCTGCATTGGTGTTACCTGACATGTAATGCCAGTAGATATAACAAACCTTTTTATAAGCAAACTTCTCCAATGGATTCCCACACTTCCTCTTATTAGAGCAGTCATCATTTGTTGACTAACATGCTTTCATTGTCTATACACTATCACATTGGTCCAAGAACCAAAGCAAGTTGTCTTTAAGTTACTTAAATTATTTTTAGTGTAATATAAACACATGGATGTATAAGGCTTATATTTATTGCTAATTTTGTGCATAAATACTATAGAATTAAATATATAGATGATATATAGTTAGAGTCCTTTTTTTCAAGGTCTCTTTGTGTAGCTCTAGTCCTGGAGCTTTCCAAGGAGACTAAGCTGGCCTTGAACTCTCAGAGAACAGCCTGCCTCTGTCTCCCCAGTGCTGGGATTAAAGACATGATGAACAATGCCCTGCTTCTTTAAAAAAAAAAAGTTCCCAAAAGTAAATTGAAAATTTTAATTTTATTTGTTATCTTTTGTGAGGGGGTGTATAATGTCGTGGGCTGCAAGGAGACATCAGAGGACAATAGGTGAACTCAGTTCTCTTGTTCATCTTTATGGGAATACAAAAGATGATATAACTTGTATTTCTTCTTCTACAACAAATACATTCCCATCCGATCCATCTCACTAGTCTTTTATTTTTTAAAACAATTTAAAGTATTCTTGTTATGGAAAAGCATGGTTCCTGTATTAGTTTCTTTTCTGTGGTTGTGATAAAATATCTAGACATAAAGTTACTAGAGGAAGAGTTTATTTTGGCTTACTGTTCCAGAGGGCGAGATGTTTAGTTAGTAGAAAAAGCATGACAATGGACAGGAATGGCATCAGGGTTAGATAGCTGAGAACTCACATCTCAGCAGCTTACAGGACACAAGAGATCAGGAACTGGAAGTAGGGTATAGTCTCCTTTTGATAATGCTTCTCTCTTCAACATTTGTGTCTTCTTTTTCAGTACATTTCTTGGGAGCAACACATTCCTTGCATTCTTTTTCTATTCAAGCTTTGCATTTTGTATTTCTGCCCCAGTGTAGACAAAAGGGAGAGGAATTAGTAATAATTATACCAGTACTAGTATTAAAGCCTTGATAGTTTTAAAACCTCCCACCAAGGAAACCAGCCCATTACTTTTTAAATCCAGTCTCTCTTAAATTACTTGAACATGTGCAAAAACAAAGCAAAACAAAAAGAGAAAAAAAACACCAAAACACCCAAAACAGATCATTTGCAAAATATCACATCGATAACACATGGTCTCTCGCCCAGCTGCCAATACATCTTTTGCTCTACTTTAAAACATCTAGAACTAATAATAGCTCTAAGGTTGTTATTATTCTAAGAGCTACTGTCCTGAAGACTCCTGCTAGGTTGTTCTGTTAAGTTTTGATTGCAACATTCAACTCTTCTGTAGTCCGAAATTCCAAACTTCCTACATTCTTCAATAACAGAAAACAAATTAACAAAACTACAACAGCCACCAAAATGGGCAGGTTCTTCACAAGAATGTCCCAGTTCCAGTGCCAATTTCCGTATCAGTTAATTTGTGTTGTTGTGATTAAAATGTCATAAGCATGCAGCTTAAGGAAGAGTTTTATTTTCCTCTGGAATTCAAGAAAACTAAATGTTCATAATGGCAAGGAAGTCATGGCAACAGTGTGGTATGTCGCAGAAGAAGGAGCCTGAGAACTCACATCTCAACTATAACCAGGAAACAGAGAGCAGGAGCGGGAGAGAGATAAAGATATAAACTCTCAAAACATATTGTTCACTTCCTCCTCTTAGACTCCGCGTCCTCAAATTTCCCTAACCTTCCCCCAAAGTGCCACCAGTAGGGGAGCAAATGTCCATATACTTGACTCTACTGGGGATAAATCCCAGTGAAGCCACTACAGTTTCTTTATTCTTTTAGTATAAAATCATAATGGTATGTATAAGCATCTGTTAAAAAATTTCCAAGTAAATTTCCTTCAATGAGTTCCTAACATTTTTAAGGAGTTGGTAAGTGTGTCTAAATAATCCACTTACATTTCTAAATTCAGAAGCAGTTGAGAGTCTTCAGTCATACCACTCAGAACATGCGTGATCTCATCAGAACCAGTTGACAATAGACAGGGGACACAAGAGGCAATTTTGTTTTAACAGCATCTCTTTAGTCTTGGTAAAGTTGAATGAATAGGTATTTCATTGACTCAAGGCCAAATACATTTCTCTATTGCTGCTTTCTCACCAATTAAAGTTTCTCCTTAGCATAGAGGGGGTGACCAGATACCATCATGGGTTCTTTGTTTGGGGGGGCTTTATTTTTCTATGTTTGTTAATTTTGTGCTGTTTTCCCCAGGTGGGTGAGGGTTGGAGAAGTTCAATGCTTGTGATATGGATGTACCACTACAGAAAACATGTCAGAAAAATGAAGACATGTAAGTAAGGAGGTACAGTGATAAGTAATGAGGGTACATGGTCTGAAGAGACTGTACTCATTTGTCTTTAACCCATTGAAAAGCCAATGCTCTCCTAAGAGAGGATGCTACATAAGCAGAAGATCCTTTAAATTTTACTTAATATCCCCTGTGGTCCAATGAGGATTATGCTCAAAGAGTCCAAGTAACAGAATAACCCCTCTGTCAATGGTAAAAGCAAAGAAGACATAGATTCTCCCTCTACTACTTTGATGTGGTTCCTCAGCCTTCCTGGTAAGGCTTTCTTTCTAGGGTTATCTCTTTGATGCAATGCCAAACACATCTGGCTTAGACCAAGAAGAAATCTTTTTTTAACTATTATTTACTATACATTATTATTTGCATATTAAGGTTTTAAATTTCAACATTTTTGAACATTTTTTGTCTTATTTTGAAGGATTGAATGTCCTAATTCTATTTATTCCAATCAAAATGCTGTTTGTAATATTGTCACATGAGCATTTACTCATCAGCAGATGCATTTGACTGAGTTGACTTGATGTTATGGAGCAAAAGGATTTAAATTTTTAAAAGGAATAATAACACATACTGCTATTTTAGTGTGCGATGTATATTTTGGTTCCATATACTCTGGTTCAATTGTAAAGTAAATGCTTCCATTGTACAAATATTTTCTGTTTTGTAATTGCTCCTTTACTCAACTAAACTTAACGATCTTCATTTTTAACAAATTTCTTTATAGCTAGTAATCCCAAGAATACTAGAATTACCAAGGCATACTGGGATATGAAGTCAGGGGGAAGTCCCTTATGATACTCTGTCATTCATATTGGAAATTGTCACCTATGAAATTATTTATTTTAAAAAGTAATATGACATTTGTACTTCTTGTGATAAACAAATATTAATTCTAAAAATATTAAACAGTTCCAAATCGATGCCAAGGAATGATCATACATGAGAAAGGCTGTACACCCCCTGTCACTTTTAATAAACATTATAGCCAAGTTCATGTACACTTAACATCAATTGGTTTTACTAAACAGATATTTAATCTCATTTCCCATATAATCACTATTTCTTTAGAAGTATGTTTTATTGAGCTCTACATTTTTCACTGTTCCCCTCCCTGCCTTTCCCCTCCCCCCTTCCCCTTTACCCCTCCCCCAAGGTATCCATGCTAATAAAACTCAATAAAAAAGAAGTATATTTTAATTTGTCTTTGAGTATAGTTTAATGGCAAAATGCTGGCTAAAAAAGAAAGTATCCCTGGTTAATTAGAATACACAATCTAGTAAAAATTCTTGGTTATCCATCAAGTACCTACAATCATAAAAACACTAAACAAGAACCCCGTGAGTAGCATTCAAATTTATGGTATCACATAAATAGTAGTTCAAATCATTTACATGATGCAGTATAGTAGAATAGCTGAATGGTTTTCTTTTCTGCGAAAATTATGTCTCATCGCAGTTTAGGTTGCATTGCAGTTTGTTATTAGTTTAGTGACAACTTTTAATTTTACAAGTGAGGCTATATTTTGTAAGTTCACATTAGTTTTATTCTCCTTGTTTCTTTTCTTTCTTTCTTATTTTGTTACTTATCACTATATCCCCTGAAGAGCTACAGTAGACAAAACTTCACTTTACTTGATTGCTTTACCACTCAAGACTCCACTGTCTGCTCCATGATACTCATTTGGGTTTGGAAACACCACTTTTCCTCTAGACTCCTGGATAATTTAAGGCACTCTATTAAAAATCCAGGCAACAACTTCATCAGGATTTTTATTGTGCTCATTGTTCAGTATGTGTCAAGTATGCATTTTTATTTGATAAATATTTAGATCCATCAGGTATGTGTGAGAGATGATTTAATAATGAAACATAATTGTTATGCTAGAGCCAACCAAATCATAGATACTAATGAGTGTGGATTTTTAAAAGAACCTGGATTATGTATTACCTAATTAATGTAAACAGCTACAGTGACAGTCAATTTATAAATCCAAAACCTGAAGAATTGAAAGACTATGTAAAAGTTAATTTGAGTAAACACATACTCAAGCAGAAATTAAACATTTTACCAGAATTACAGAAATAAAATCAATCTTTGGCTCAGCTCCGAGCTGTTTGTTTCTAGGCCTGGCAACCTTTGCCATTTCTAGAACAATTCTAGAATGAACCAACATATGTGAAGTAGATTTGAAGCTGTTGCTTTATTTGGTTTGGTTTTGGTTTTGTATGTATCACTGCAAAATAATATGCTATCCCACGTATGTGTGGCCATTGTGGTTATATAAGGTTTTTTTTTGCTGAGTTAGAAAGTTTTGTAAAATCTCAGTGATTATAGTTGAGCAAAATATAACATTACATATTTCACTAGTTCAAAAGCTGTATTTTTCCTCAAAGTTAATCAAGAATGCATATATTATTTGCATACGAGTCATACAAAAATTCTTATAAAAACCAGAAATTAATTGTACTAGTTAAAATCACCTAAAATATTTTCATATTTTCCCCCTGGGTTTTTCCTACATAATTCTGTCACATCTTCCTAGTGTCTGTCATCTTGCATAATGAAGTAATGGACAGATATTATAGGAATTATTAAGGTTTTTAGAAAATCTTGAATCCATAAAGGTTTATTTAATTTTATGTTATCATTAAGTTATTAAAATGCTTTACACCACAATTTAAGTAGATTAAATACTACATCTAACTTATAGGGTTACCAGAACTATATCTAAACACCCTAAACAGTAAGACCTCTATGAATGGTTGACCACTGTTAAACTTGCTTGCAGTAGTATAAAAGTCCAATATTCAATGTTAAGATTTTTGATGCAGTTAAATGTTTACAATAAAGATTGAACTCTATTTGTTGCTCTCATGACTTCAAACAAATGGCAAGGGCTGAGAATATTTTCCTATTGATAAATTTGGTTTAGGATTAGTAATTTAGACTCTTGCACAGTTGAAAAGGAAAGTCGTTAAAGAAGGAAAAATAAAAGTAAATGCTGAAAAGTGGGCATCTTGAAGAATAAAAAATATTATGTTGTTATTATTAGATTCCTTTAAAAAAATGCCAGGTTTGTGTGTTGTCTTCCCGGAGCCCACACACTCTGAGTGTTAAGAGGAGGCACTATTATTGCTCACTTAATTATAACAAGGGTGTAAATTTCTGTAGGTGGGAGACAACTTATTCTAAGGGGGTGCTTATTTTAGTCATAAACAATATTTATTGAATTTAGAATATAAAAATAAAGTTATTCACACAATGGGAAGCTGAATATTGGCATTAAACAGTGGTGGGTGATTTTTTTTCTCAACATAAATAATACCTGAGTATATCAGAGGCTAACCTATTTATATGAACTATGAACTAATCAATCCATATGCCCCTGTAGAGGGCTGAATTTCAATATAGCATTTGGTTGTTTACTTGCCTAGTATCATTATATATAAGTTTGTGTCTTTTAGCAAATCAAAATCTCCATTAATGAACCAGTAAATATAAATACCATTATATATATACATATATATATATATTTCTATACATATTAATAACTATATTCTAGGGTAGTTAATCAAAGGTTTGAGTCATATATAAAGTAACTTTCACAAAGAATAGCATATTTATTTGTCAAGAGGATTAAAATGACTTTCACTCCCATTATGGTCATAGAAACGTGTTACAGTCATATCCATTTTTGGTTTTGCTCACTGATTTTATTCCAAATTTCAGAAATCTTTACCCTGACAACCGGAAGATCTGAGAAGGATTTAGATCAGGGTCTTTCTATAACTGATGGACTGCCATAGTCCTAAATTGTCTTATTAGAGAAACTTGTCTTCATAAATCCTTAAAAAGGCAGAATCCAATAATCCTGTCTCCGTAGTCCAATTCTCAACAGACCAATGGCTGCTATTTTTTTAGTGTAATTGTTAGATGGAGCTGATTTTAAAACTCTTTAAAATGTTATAGTTAAATAATTGTATCATTTTTAACAATCAGTAATTGTGCTCTGAGTAGAGAATGCATCAAGGAACATTGTCCAAAAGTATGAAGAAGATTCCGGAACTAACTAACCTGAACTGTTGTTAGTGCTTTAGCTCCCCTCTGAGCCGATGTATGATCCAATCATATATTTTAAGGAAGATTAATGCAAATCTGTTCTTTTATACACTCAGTTATCAAGTGGACTAGACGAACCAAATGCATATCTATTCCTTTCTTTCTTATGGCTTCTGGTACCTATTTTTCACCATATTTTTAGACCCTTTTATATTTTCCTTAATTCCTCTTTCTTCATTTTATTATTCATTCATTTTTCTTGATTTTTTTTTCATTTTAAAAATACGTGCTACTTAACCAGAATTATAGCATAATCATTATACTTTGTTTTTGTGGTTTTTTGATAAAGCAAGTTCATGCTTAGTTAACAGTTCTGAGTCATGCTGATCAAATATGAAGGCAACAACACATAGCATAAAATTTTTTTAAAAAAAATTAGTTAATACTTTCATAATGGTGGCTGTCCTGCCTATTGGTATGTAAGTCAAATGAGAATGCAAATTTTATTTTCTTAATGATATATTCCTTGTGATCCCAAAGCTTTTTTGGGGGATGTAGAAAAGCTGAGAAGAGAACATGAAGAGTTTCAAGGTTACAGGATTTTAAAATGTCGTAAGATCAATTTATAAATGAAATGTAGACATCCTGCTCATAAATTTTTGTCAAATTGGTTAAAGTGGTCCAAGTTTGTGTCTTTTAGCAAATCAAAATCTCCATTAATGAACCAGTAAATATAAATACCATGGAAAGCTTTGGTACCTGGTGTGCTAGGAGTGTGGACAGGGAAGGAAGGAGACTCAAGCACCAGACACACTAAACCTGTATAGAATTATAAGGAGATATTTCACAGGGAAATATGTGACTGGAATCTTGAAGAACTGTAGAAATCCATTGCCTGAAGTAGGTGGAGAATGCTGGTTGGTTTATACCAGCTTGGCACAAGCTAAAGTGACCTGAGAAGAGAGAGCTACAACTGAGGAATGACCTCCATGATGTTGGCTCATGGGCCCGTCTGAGGCATTTTCTTGATTAGTGATTAATGTGGGATGCCCCAGCCCACTGTGAGCAGTACCAGCCAGGGTAGGGAGCTTGAGATGTTCAGAAACTAAGCTGAGTATAACCGGTGGAGGAAGCCAAGGAGCAGTCCACAGTCTCTGTTTCACTTCCTGATTCCAGGTTCTCACCTTGAGCTCCCGCCCTGGCTTTCCTTACTGGTGTATTGGAGCCTGCAAGCCACAATAAACCCTTTCCTCCCCAGGTTAGTTTTGGTCGGGGCTTTATAACAGCAACAAAAACAAAACTAAGACAGAGGGGTACAGAAAGATCTGACAAGTGAATGATAGGCTGTTGGATGTGATGTTTGCTAGTGTTCCAGAAATCTCTGCTCCTTTGCCAATGTACACCAGACCTGTAGAGTGTCACCGCTGTTTTATACAGGATGGGCGGAGGCTGGGCTGCGGTGATTGCAGTGGTGCAAGACTCTGTTGGAAGTGGTGGAGAGACTGTAACCTTGTTCTTCACAACCAAGGGCCTAGGAGATTCTTAGAGAGAGAAAAGTCCCTGAGAAAGGACGTATTCTGCTCCAGAGAGCCAAGAGTGTGAACTTCAACCCAATTAAGGAAAAACAGAGGTTGAGGTCTCCATCACCATTGTCTCTTTTCCTCTTTTCAAGTGAGGAGTGTTTAGAATCTAGTATAATAAAGGGAAGATGGTAACAGAAAATTCCACAGTATCTCAAGAACAAGGCTTAATGTATTCTTAGTGTGTGGCCAGTTTAAAATAGGACAAGAAATTGGGCATAAGCTGGAAAGAATCAACTTTAAAGACCAACGATAATCATGTATTATGCCCACCTGCATAAATGTATAATTCAGCGTCATTTAGTGTTAAATTGGGGATAAATATAACCGTCATATGTTCATACTTCCAACTACCTGAAATTACTCATAAAACATAACTGACTACAGCGGAGGGAGGAGAAACTGTGATTGGGATGCAACGTATGAGAGAGGAATGAAGAAAAGAAATAAAGAAAATGAAAAATAGGTGTAAAAATGAAGCAAAGAAGAACACGAGTTATTCTGAGGACAATAAAAAGAGTGATTAGATATCAGATGGCACTACAGAAGCCTTTGTTCAACTATGCTTGTAGCAGCATTATTTGTAATAGCCAGAACCTGGAAACAACCTAGATGCCCTTCAATGGAAGAATGGATGAAGAAAGTGTGGAATATATACACATTAGAGTACTACTCAGCAGAAAAAAACAACAACAACAAGGAATGAAGCTCAGTTTGGTAAAAGTAATGATTAAATTTAGTGGAAAGTAGAAGGTCAGAGGCATAGTGAGTATGTGGGCATCAGTGCACCGGAGGAAGGTAAGATGTTATAGCAGGATGACTGGCTACATGCATATGTTTAATCAACAGTGTATCACTCAAGACTATTCTATCAAAGCAAAACCATATTGAGAAAATCGACAAAATATGAGGACTTAAGAATAGGAAGGAAAGATATATGTAATGTATGAAAGTCTTAAGTGATCTAAGCAGGGGATATGGTGACAAGGGCAAGGAGTCAGAATTAGTTGTGTGTAGCAAGCAGTTAAAAAAGCAAATTATCTCAAGTTAGTTATTTCTGTGGGTTCCGCCGTGCTGACCTGGGCTCATAGGAAGAAGCTCACAGCCTCTGGACTGACAGCTAGGGAACCTGCATGGAACCGACCTAGGCCCCCTACATGTGTGACAGTTGTGTAGCTTGATCTACATGTGGGACTCCCACTGGTGGGAGCAGGGATTGTCCCCAAGGTTCTGGCTGGCATCCAGAATCCTCACATTGAGTTACCTTTCCCATCATTACCCATCATTAATACAAGGGGAGGAGTTTAGTCCTATATCAACGTGATTGTGATATGTCTTGCTTTGTTGCCACCCATGGGAGTCCTATCCTTTTCAGAACAGAAACAGAGAAGGAGTGGATGGGGAGGGGTGAGGTGCTGGGGGAGGGAATGTGAGGAGAGGAGGGAGTGAAAACATGGTTGAGATGCAGAATAAATAAATACATTTAATTAATTAAAAAAGCAAATGATAGAACCTTTAACACATGCACAGACACACACATTCCCATCTATCCATCCCCACACCCAAATTCTGTATACCTAATAAATTGTGGTGTAATCAGATATGACTTCAGGATGAAAATCGTTTGGACTAAACTTTTAGTTCTGAACTTGAAGAATGTAGATTAATTTGAAAGATGCAGTAGTTCAGTATTATTAACAATAATACTGTATTAATAATAATAATAATAATAATAATAATAATGGCCTTGAGAAACTAAGTGGAACACACTTTCTTCTCTTTCCTAGCTCCTTTGATTGTTATTTTTGGATTTATTTCATCTGAAAGGCATTTCAAGGTTTAATTCATAAGGTTAATCTATAAGAGGAGAATTTATCTTAGAATATGTTTTCTTATTATCTGTAAAATTTCATAGAGAAATTCTTTAATTGAAAAGGAAATGTGGCTCAATTACATGGAATAAATTTTCAGGCTTCGTCACCCTGTATTGCAAAGATGCTCGTTTCTTCCTTTTCAACACAGTTGAAGTTGTAGGAAGGAGTAATGATAGAAGCAGTTCAGTATAGGAAAGGAAGAGGGTGGAGATGCTTACAAGCCAAATAGGTCTGGAAGTACTCATATTGAGAGGCTGAAAGTATTTCCTAAGTCATAGGTTCTTATACTCTAGCATCATAAAAACAATATAAGTATTAAGTAGTATGGAAATCATAATAGCAAAATATTCCAGAAAAACAAAAGAAGAAAGTATAAGAAGTATATAATATTTGGTAAATAAAACTACTTGAAGCTTGTGGTCAAGTTAAGAAAATGTATAGTGTGGTTAATTAAGGGTTCAAATAGATGAGCTCAACTGTTAAAGTTTCTGCTGCACAAGCACAAGATCTGAGTTTGATCCTCAGCAACCAAGTAAAAAGCCAGCTGTGGTGGCACATGCTTGTAATCCAGGATTTGGAGAGGTAGAAACAAGAAGATCCCAGGAGTTTTCTGACCAGCATGTCTCGCTGAACCAGTGGACTTCAGGTCGAGTTAGAAACCAGGTCTAAAACGTAGGAAACGCCAAGAAAGGGACGAGAACATACAAGACAGGCCTCACATTCACAGACATGAATGTGAAGTTCCGCATATGTTTATCCAGCACAAACTTATATATACCATACATGTACAAAAATTTAAAAGATAAGAAGACAGATGAAAAATCAAATATGAAATTAAAAATAATATACATTAATTAAGAATAGCTATTATATTAAGAATTCGGTGCTACATTATAATCACTTGACTTTGGAGATCAGACCAATCAAGGCAAGCAAATGCACTTGCAACTTGCTTACATACAACCTAAATGTTGACTATAAAATTCTGTATGCACACTACATTCAGTGAATGTCTACAATATAGCTGTTACTCATAGGAATTAAGTTCCACTATGCATCATGCCCTAAATGAAAATAAATGAGAGATGTGCCCTTTCGCATTTTCTGCCAGAGTGGTGACTTTGCATATGTTGTTAAAATTCCTTCCCCGGGGAAACATGAATAATGTCTGCCCTTCTTCCTGAGGTCCTAATGACAAACTAAAGGTTTAGTCCATCATAGAGCAGGAAAGATAATTCTATCAGACAGCAAGAAGTGATTTATATAGGACTAAGAAAAAATAAAATTTTATAAAAATTATTAATACAATTCAAAAGTTATTCATTATCATTGAATAATTTAAAGCTATTATAAATGGATCATAAAACTTAGAGAAATATTGTGCAAAAGGTCCATTTCTGTATGATCAATAATTCATGTTATAAATTCAATAATTTAATTATAAATAATTCAGCCATGTCTATGTCAGTAAAATATTACTACCATTATTAAGATAATCAGGAAATAGTCTGTGTTGTAAAATACCTCTACTAGTTTAGGTAATGAATAACCTGCCTATGATCTAAATCTGTTCATATTTTCTAGGAATAGACAGCTGTAACTTCTCAGAATATCTTTTGTCCTTTTATTATGAACTAGAGCAATAGCTTTATGAATTGGTCTCTAATCCACAAGTGATAACAAATTAGTTGTTGAAGTAATATAAGCCAGGCATTTTTTATAGCCCAAGTTTTTATCAATGGAAAATAAAAAACAAAATTTTCGGGGCTAGGCTGAGGGAGGGTGAAAGATCCATTTAATTCACACAGGAATGTCTCAGGCATACTTTAAGTTAAAACACAGAGAAGAAATTGTATCTATTATAAAAGGAATAACTGGGCTAAAACTTCAGTACAAATTAGGCTCTAATGTCCTGTTTTGCTTGCCTAAAAAGAATCCATGAAATGAATTTATGGCACTCTTGTCTTCTGCTTGGATTGATTTTCTATCAGCAAAGTTTTAATATGCTAGATAGAAACTTTGTCCCAAACTGATGAGGCATAAAGTAATTCATAAAAATTATGCTATTATATTTCTCATGTAAGTCAATAATTTAATTCTTATGGCATTTTTTTTTGAGACAGAGTTACTCTGTATAGTTCTAACTGTCCTGGAACTCACTTTGTAGACCAGGTTGGCCTTGAACTCACAGAAATCCTTTCTTTAAAACATCTAAATTGTGGTAAAATTAGGAAACATGTTATATGTTTTATAACTTAGTTTCTTCCTTGTTTAAGAGACTTGTATTATGCACACACCCATCTTTAATTAAGGGCTTGGACATTTCTTTAAATAAGGAGCATGTAATTGTTTCTACCCTAAAAGTATCTAAAATCAACATAAACGTTTTAAATTTGTTTTTATTGAGCTATATATTTTTTCTTCTCTCCCCTCCCTTCCTCTCCCATCCCCTTTTACCCTCTCCCATGATCCCCATGCTGCCAATCTCCTCAAGAGATCTTGTCTTTTTCTATTTCCCATGTGGAATAGATCCATGTATATCTCTCTTAGGATCCTCTTCGTAGCCTAGGTTCTCTGGGATTGTGAATTGTAGACTGGTTTTTCTTTATTTTATGTCTAAAAGCCACTTATGAGTGAGTCCACATGATATTTGTCTTTCTGGGTCGGGGTTACCTCACTCAGTATGATGTTTTCTAGAACCATCCATTTGCCCGCAAATTTCAGGATGTCATTATTGTTTTATCCACAGTGAAACTCCATTGTGTAAATGTATCACATTTTCCTTATCCATTCTTCAGTTGAAGGCCTTTAGGTTGTTTCCAGGTTCTGGCTATGACAAATAATACTGCTATGAACATAGTTGAGCATATTTCCTTGTGGTATGATTGAGTATCGTTTGGTTAAATACCCAAAAATGGTATTGCTCTGTCTTGAGGAAGGTTGTTTCCTAATTTTCTGAGAAATCACCATACTGATTTCCAAAGTGGGTTGTACCAGTTTTAACTCCAACCAGCAATGGAGGAGTGTTCCCTTTTCCCACATTCTTTCCAGCATAAGTTGTCACCAGTGTTTTTGATCTTGGCCATTTTTGCAGGTATAACATAGAATCTCAGAGTTGTTTTGATTTGCTTTTCTCTGATGGTTAAGGATGTTGAGCATTTTCTTAGGTGTCTTTCAGACATTTTAGATTGATCTGTTGAGAGTTCTCTATTTATGTCTGTACCCCCATTTTATTGGATTATTTGTTCTTTTGATAACCAGCTTCCTGAGTTCTTTGTATATTTTAGACATCAACTCTCTATCTGATATGGGTTTAGTAAAGATCTTTTTTCCATTCTGTAGGCTGCTGTTTTGTCTTGTTGACTGTGTCCTTTGATTTACAGAAGCTTCCTACTTTCAGGAGGTCCCATTTATTAATTGTTTCTCTCAGTGTCTTTCCTACTGGGGTTAAATTTAGGAAGTGGTCTCCTGTATCAACGAATTCATTGAACTTTTTCTTCTATGAGGTTCAGTGTGGTTGGTTTTATATTGGGGTCTTTGATCCATTTGGACTTGAATTTTGTGCATGGCGATAGATATGATGATTTATTTTCATTCTTCTACATGTTGATATCCAGTTATTCCAGGATCATTTGTTCAAAGATTTTTTTTGTTTTTTTATTTGATATTTTTTGCTTCTTTGTCAAAAATCAGGTGTTTAGATGTGGATTGATATTCAGGTCTTCAATTTGGTTCTGTTCATCCTCCTTATTGTTTTTATGCCAATTCCAGGCTATTTTCAGCACTCTAGCTCTGTATAAAAGTTTGAAGACAGGGATCATGATGCTTCTAGAAGGTTTTTTTTTTAATTATTGTACAGTATTGTTTTGGCTATCCTCGGTTTTTTTACTTTTCTGTATAAAGTTGAATATTGTTCTTTGGAAGTTTATAAAAAATTTTGCTGGGATTTTAATAGGCATTGCATTGAATATGTAGATTGCTTTTGGTAAGATTGCCTTTTTTTTTTTACTGTGTTAATTGTGCCTACCCAAGAGCATGGGAGATCTTTCCATTTTGATAGTTTCTGTAAGTGACTCCAGAAATTCTGCAAAGGAACTTCTATAACTCCTAAACACCTTCAGTAATGTAGCAGGATACAAGATTAACTTGAAAAAAAAAAAAAACAGTAGACCTCCTTTACATAGATGATAAATGGACTGAGAGAAAAACCAGAGAAATATCACCCTTCCCAATAGCCACAAATAACATAAAATCATCAATAATCTTAAGAAAAATTATTGGCCATGATTGAAATAATCATTTAAACTTCATAAGTAAGACTGAATCTGATTTGATAGCATGAGTTCCCCAAGAGTTTCAGCATCTCCATGCTTATTCTTCATGAGCTATGATGCTTCAGTTGTGAAACACAAAGTATAAAGAACCCTGTGCTCTCCAGTTGCCTCAAAAGCCAGTAAATTGGACCCTGATGATGAGATTATGGCACTGAATGAGAAGAAACGGATGATGAGTGACTAAGCTTTGTCAACAAATTCTGAGAGCCGATGCTGATGCTGGGTAGGTGGTGGCAGTACAACATAACAAAATTAGTAAATTTCATATGAACTGGGTATTCTCTCTGTAACTTGGACTCCCTCTACTCCCCAAAATGGATATGTACATAGTAAACCTAAAAAGAAAGCAAATGATTTAAGTAACCTTGCTAAAAAAAAAAAATAAAGATCTAAACATGAACCTAATGAAGCTGTGCTAATACACTTAAGCCCCACCAAAGAACAAAATCCAGAAAGCAATTTGAAATAGGATAAATAAATGGTAAGAGACATCTCTAGAATTCTATTTAATTATTCATTCAGGCATGATTTTGTTCCTCCTGGGCCTAGTAGAAATATATTAAGTCGGAAACTGATTTTTGTTCTGCTTTGTTTTGTTTTTTGAAGCTTACAGTGTCCTGAAGTTGAGTCCAAAGAACAGCATAGGCATCATTGTCCTGATACTGGCCGTATTTCATCAAAGAGTCTGTGTCATGGGAATCAGGGCCTTTCCTAGTCAGATATTTTAAATTAAAGACATGCTTTTTGAGTAATTATCCTAACACAGACTGGTATTTGACTATTTCCATCACTGTTAGATAATGTGATGCAGTTAGAAAATTGAAAGTCAGTACAAAATATCATCAGAACAATGCATTCCAACTGTGTTATGACTTTTATAGTTGAGTATGTTTAAGAAGGTTTTTTTCTTTGCTTTTGCTTTTTTTTTGAAATTGTTCATTTGTTTTATGAGTGTTGGGAAAATTCTTAAGAGCAGTGAACTCCAGACACGTACGCATTGATCCCAACCTGTCTGCTTAGATTTTCGTTGTTTTTATAATGCAGTCTCATAAAATTATTTGATTTACTAGGTATTTTCCAGATTTCACATTTTAGAGTACTTTTCAGCAGGTAAGGAAGCATCATTTCACTAAATTATATTGACACTAAGTGCAGTGGTAACTTAATAGTCTTTTGTTTCTCAGTATGTTGACCATGAAAAGTTGAGATAACTAGAATAAAATCATTAAAAATTCCAAATCCATTCTAAAACTCACTTGTCATTCACAACCAGTTAGAAAAACAATGTGAAAATATTCCAGCAGTGAGTCTTAGGTCTAATGAGCAAAACACAATTGTCTCATATAGTTGTATCTATTTACTTATCAGTTTGTACATTTGTGTGTACTGAGGCAGGTCTCATGTAGCCCACGCTAGTCTCGGAAAGCTCCTTATGGAGCTATATAGTTCAGGAAAATACATAGTTCAGGATAACTCTGAAACCCCCATCCTCCCCAGGGCTAGAATTATAAGTGTTTACATCCATCCCACTTTATGCTTCACTGGCAAATCATCCATGGATTCATGCATGGTAAGCATGCATTGCACCCACTAGGCTGTATTCTCAACTCTCATATCGCTTTATATATACTATACTTTGCAAAGATCATATCGTCTTATTTTCTCTGAAAATAAAATCAAGTATTGAGGACCTTGTTTCTCACTCTCTCTTCTGGCATTAAAAATAGTGCAGGGCTGTGAATATATATAGCATGCATGAGACCCTAAGCTGACATAGCACAAGACCAAGCAACTTGACGAGCATGATTGAGGTCCTGGGTTCGGTACATAGTATTGTGAAAACAGAAACAAAGGCAAAGCATCATATAAGCAGTAGGGTAATGTTTCTGTCAGTGCACATGGATTGACCACTTGTCCATTAATGAATTCTAACAGTCTTCGTATGTTTGCATTCTTGCCTGAGTACATGGTTTAGACGCTTGTTTTAGAAATGTCGTACCTTGTAGTGCATACAACATTTTGACATTTGGCAAACATTTTCCAAATGATTCCAAACGTGTTCAGTGCATTTTCTAACAAACACACTAGTCCTCTTAGTTATATATACACATCCAAACAACTGCTTTTAACTTGTGACTTTTATTAATTGAAAGAAACGGATTTCAATATTTTAACTTCAAAAATGGTGAGCTTTGATTTGAATATTTTGAAGTAATTTGCACTTTTGTGTGTGTGTGTGTTTCAGACAGACATAAAAAACAATGCCATACTTAGAGTATATTCATAAATACCTTCCTTGATTTTTTGTACAACTTTGAATTATCTGTGAATTTAGAATAATTACAAGGAAAATATTTTTAATTCTTTATCTAGAGTTGCAATATTTATCACCTATCCTTCCAAGTTTCAGAAACTCTGCTGAGAATCCATGAAAATTTTACTATAAGTGAACCTAATTAGAGAAAAGTAGACTTTTTTATTAAATTGAATTCTCACACAATATATAATAAAAATTTGCATATACAGGTACACATACATGTATATATAAAATGTGAAAGCACTCAAAAAAATTTAGAAAAGGCACACAGGCATGAAGACTAAGCCTTAGAAGAAATCCAGATAACAAACCAGAGGCCTGTTATTCATTTTTTTCTCATGGATTTAGATAAAATTGTGATATTTCAATCTGTTTATTTTATATTTCATCTTAACCTAATGTTTAGCTTGAGATGTACTTTGGGTTTTTAACTGTATGTTTTAATAATAAGTAAAGGGCATTTAGCCAAGGGAAGGATGTTTGGTGACTCCTTATGAATTTGTACTTTATTATTAAATGATAAAGATGTTGAGTTTTTTTCTTTTTATCATTAAGCCTTCATTCATTAGTTTAATGTTTTCTGTTCTTATAAAAATGTGAAGGCATTTCCCACCAATCTGATGTCCTGACTTCAATTTCATGGCACCTATGTGGTAGAATGTAAGAACCGATTATTCCAAGTTGTCTACTGGCCTACAATCATGCATTGTGGCATACATGCATTTGAACACACACATATTAAGCAAAAATATAATACTTTAATATTTCATTATCTATCATTCTAGTTCATATGTCAAATACAAAAACATCATTAGTATGCTTTTAAATAGTGTACACAAATATTTAGACATAGTCTTTAATTGCATAAAATATTATTCAATTAAAAGTAAGTAAAACATGAACAAGTGTTTTTGTAAGAATATTTAATAATTGTTAACCATTTATACCTTCTTTAGGATAAAATGGATGTAAAATGCAACAAAGGTAAACAATAATTTAAACATTTCTGCAAACTTAAGTCTCATATCTCTTGTATGAAGAAGAAAATAAATCACAAAAGTTATAAAATGAATATAGTATTTGTTATTAGCTATGAATGGTAGAGTCTGTTATAGACACTGTTAATGACAGAATGAAGTAAGTATGAAATCTGTTTTCATGTGCTTGCATCCAAATGAGTACCCAGAGCAAAGAGATATTAATATACAAATATTGAATAACTAACCCTAAAATTATCAAGGGCCAGAAACAGCTGGTGCTGAAGTTAATGCATGTTTGCATTTGCTGTGGTTGCCAAACAAGGATTATTGGAGGAGTTAATACTGAAGCCAAAGACTTAAAGAAGGAAGTAGTCTTAGGATGCCAGCATAGTTCAGTGGTATAGCACTTGCATAACCTGTGAACGAACCTGAGTTAAATCCTTCACAGTATAAAAATTAATAATCTGGGGCTGGAGAGCTGGCTCAGAGGTTAAGAACACTGACTGCTCTTCCAGAGGTCCTGAGTTCAATTCCCAGCAACCACATGGTGTCTCACAACCATCTGTAATGGGATCTGGTGTTCTGGCCTGCAGGCAATACAGGGAGAATACTATATACATAATAAGCAATAAACTTTTAAAACTTAATAATCTGGAAAAAGTCTGTGTAAAACTTTAAATATGAGAAAATTAAAACTCATTTTCTAAAGGAAAAGCAATTATTACACTATAAATGATTATAAAAGGTTGGCCAGAATTCCTGAAAAAGAAATACTAGAGGAGAAAGGTTGCATCTGACTGGTAGGAGAGGCAAGAGGCAAACAGAGCTTTTAGATAAAACAGGGCACAAGGAGTGCTATAACTTAGTACTGATTATATTGAGTGCTAAAGCTTAATACAGATTATAAGGACAATGTAAAAAATTTATCATTTTAGTATTGTTCGTAGATTGCTTTAGTTTATGCATAAAATTATTATGCCATTAATCTTGAAATTTATTAAAAGTATCTGTACATTTTTAACATTATATATTGTCTTAATTAGGGTTATTGTTGCTGCAATGAAACACCATGACCAAAGTAACTTGAGGACGAAGTTTGGTTTACACTATGATATCACTGTTCATGATCTGAAGAAGTCAGGACAGGACTTCAAGCAGGGCAGAAATATGGAAGTAGGAGCTGATGCATTCTTACAGGTTTGCTCTTCATGGCTTGTTCAACCTGCTTTCTTACGGAACCCAGGACCACAGTTCAGGGATGGCACCACCTGCAGTGGATTGAACCTTCCCCCATCAGTCACTAATTAGCAAACTGCCCTACAGGCTTGCTTACAGCCTGAACTTATGGAGGAATTATCTTAAATGAGGTTCCCTCCTCTCAGATGACTTTAGCTGGTGTTTCTTATAAAACACAGAACTAAACATGAGGTTTTATAATATTTTTCTATTGTTTCTCTTATGTCAACTCTGCTTTAAAGAATAGGTCACAAGTTCTGAAAATTTTACTTAGAATTGGCTTTTAAATCACTTCTATATACCTGGAATATACTGTGTAACATTTGTAATGGTTACCTGTGGGAAAATTGGGGGACAGAAGGGGAAAGAAGAAGGGACAAACTGGTAATTATTGTAACCATTTTTTGAAACTTAAGGAAATGGATCTGGTTGTAAAACCGCTCATGCAAACCATTGGAACTGTCTAAATAAAAACAGCCCAGGCCATTCAGGGCCTCTTGTTTGAATAACAGGTGGTCACAGTTTCTTTATTGGGATGACTTCACACATCTGTCTTAGGTCATTACACCCATCTGGAACAAGGCTCACAGCAATACATAAACATTTGTACATTAATAAATTTGTGTAAGTTTGCTTGTATCTAAGTTTACTAAAAATACTTTGTTTCCTGTTATTTTCCTCTAGAAATACAGAAATTTCCTGTTGTTTTTACTTTTGCTATTTTTAAATTTAAAGAAAAAATTACTTCATATGTGAAATATTTTAGCATATTTTGTAGCTATCCCAGTTTCATAGTGTTAATGTCAACATTACTGTCCCAAATTAAATACAATACCTTGGAGAAAACTATTATAAATGTCATATTTTAAAATGTATAACAATAAGATAGTGCTGGCCTCAGGTATCTGGAAAGTAAAAAGTAGCTCTCAAGTTCGAGTTAAATACCATCACGTACTCTACTTTTTGTTCTGGATTCCTTAGTATAAATTTAAAATTAATAATACAATGCAGATTTTGATATTTATGATTCAAAACAGAGAAATATTTAAGATATCCAAGAAACATCACTAAATATGGCACAAATGAAGCTGGAAGAATTAGACAGATTGAATATTTTATTCTATATTTATATATGAGAAACTAAGAAGACATGGAGAGATGAAAGCTTTGGGAAAAGTAAGTAATTTCCAGCTTCAGTTGGAATCACAGACTGTTGTACAACACGGGAATGATCTTTATATGTCATTAATCTTAGCTGTATCACAACAGAATTTGAGACAGGTCATTGTGAAATACCTAATTTTGGTCGTCATCTCAAGGACTTCTAGGTAGAGTCAATGTAACAAAATAATAACAAATATGTTTTATGCCATCTTTAGGCTATTCTTTGATTCAACAACAAAATAAACATTTCCCGTTTTCTTCTTTCTGGCACAAAGTCATCTCCCTGGATTTCAGAACCACTTAATACCTATCTACCATCTCTAGACAATTTGATAATCCCTTCCTGGGGCCACAGAATTAATATAGACTTCCCTGCCACCCACAAACGACCCCTTGCAAGTTATAAGTATGCTAAGAAAATAAAGTACTTAGAAAAATTGGGGTACCACCTTCACTAAAGCAGGCTAGGTGCACAACAGGCATTGATGCACAACCTACACCCCGAAGTGCTGCTGTTAGTATCTCAACCCCAGTGAACCATGTGTGTACATCCTTATCTACATCCCAGCGCTGCCAAGGATTGTAGGTGAGATAACAAAGTCTTTAGCTGCACTTGCACTTTTTTTTATTTTTTAGTCTTAAGTTTATGTCACTTTATTTGTCTGGTAAGCACAGAATGAAAGGAATAGGAAAAACAGAGAGCCATGTAATCTTATTTCATATCTAAACTCAGCAGTCAGAGTTTAATCCGGGGCTCTCTACATAAGTAAAACACGGCTAGATACAGTCAGGTTTCCCCTTCAGTCATTCTCAATGGAGAGACCAACTCTGGAAGTAAGAATCTTTTCCTAGTATTGCCTAGCATCCACTTTCTGCTCTTCTTTGTGTCTCTATTTGTAGTTTAGCAGCTTCTATCTAATTAGTACTGTTTTTCCAACAGAACACAGTGTGCTTAAATAGTTCTCCCACATCTATGTATCTGTAGGTGTGAACTTTATACTAACAAAGTAGAATACTATCATACAACAACAAAGTAGAAGGCTATTCTCATGCATGTGAATACACAACACAAAATGATGAATAATGTCAGTTTCATAAAAGCATACGAGATTTAGTTAAATTATGAAAACTAAATATATACTTTTGGAATCTTACTAAATTCAAATAATTTTGACATATAGGGTAAAACCTTTACTCTTAATGTGTATGATATGGTTCTACTGGTCCTCTTTAAAAATAATTCTAAAGGGTGATCTGTGTTATCCATGCCATTTGGGCTTTCTGGATTATAGCAACAGAAGTCTTTGAAGAGCCATTGATCAGAACTGTGATGTCTGCCTGTGCTTCTGCAAAAGGACTCTGCGTATAGACACAGATAGCTAAGATCACAGGATGGATTGGGAGTCCTTATACTTGCTCAGGAGAAACACAAAGGTGTTATTTCATTCATAAGGAAATGGAGACAATGTGTACCCCTGTCATCATTGTTGTCTCAGGGCATCTCTCTGTCTTTGTACCTTAAGATTCTCAGTTCCACAGATTCTGCATTAGCTTGTTGAATGCCATAGTGCTATATAATTATTACTCATCTGTTCATTTAGTTATTCGTCAATTAGTCTAGAACTTCAAAGATGCTTTAACTCTAGAAAAATCTCATTGATCTTGCCTGGGATTTTTAACAGTAAACTGACACCCCAGGGCTGAGATTTGGTTTTATCTCCTAAACTGACAGTCCTTGGGTGAACAGAGACACAACAACAAAATAAAAGGAAGCAACAATCATTGGATATTGATATCTCTCAACAGCAATCGTCTCAATTCCCCAATAAAAAGACACAGACTAACAGAATGGATGTGAAAACTGGTTTCAGCTTCCCTAGCAATGGCAGCAGATGTCAGAGGAACACATATAAGATCCATTTCTCCTCTAGCAGAATTCTCTTTCTTTGGCATTGCTAATATAAGCTGTACTCGAAACGCGTTTCCTATACTTTAGCTATATAGTTCCTTTTCAGAGGATGTTATTTTGTTTGATAATCTGAGTCCATTTTGTATCCTAAATACTATGTAAGATGAAACCTAGCACACATGATCTGGTTAAAAGCAGAGACTTAGGAACCAAGTTTGCCTATTGTAGTTCATGGAGAAGCTATTTAGACTCTCTAAGTGTTAGTTTCTCATATGAAACTCAGATGTAACATCACCTTTCTCATAAGATGGTTGTGAGGTTTGAAGTTGCTTATTGGGTGCTTAGAGCTATGCTTGGTATTCAATAAACCCCTTAATGTGTGTTCTCAGTATTCCTTTGATGTAATATTGGGCATTCCAAATGGTTGATTGGCTTCCACTTTTTTCCAGAAGTAATCAGGAACCAGTAAAACTTTTTTGGCTATTACTATTATTATTATCATTATTATTATTACTATTAGTATATTTGTATAAACTAGGACCACAGCAGTAAGTTCATATTATTTCAATTTTTGTGCTTCAAAATTCACAAAATGGGAGACTATATTTGATCACAAGGACTCAGTTTTAATAAATGTAATTAATAGCTGTATGAAAGAGGATTAAGAAAACCCTTTGTCATTCTATTTTGTGTAGATATCACACCACAGCAGCATGTATAAAGCAAGCAGTGCACCCCAGAAACTACATCTATCACTACTTTCATTCTTGGCTATTTGGCTCCTATGATTTTTTTGCCTACAAATTGATCTGTACAGTTTTATATTTTGTTATAAAAACAAGTTCATTCCAACACCACAAAACAAGTATACTTTGGTTACTTAACATAATTTAAAGTTATTTCTATGGAAAATCAGATTTATTTAATCACTGTCAAGCAACCTATCTGAAAACAAAGTATTGGTCCACAACAAGGAAGACAATCTATGACACCTTTATAACTGAATAGTACCTTTTTCTATAACAGCTCCATTGCTTAAATATTGTTCTTTTAGAAACTACAAATATCCAGTTGATATTTTAAGACATTGTTTAGGAAGTAAAATGTAGCTGCTAATGTCACAGACTTAGGTAATCCTGGTGTCCATGCCAGAGAGCTCTGATGAGTGTGAAGGAACAGCAACTCGGTTGCTACATGAAAACAGGACACTTCCCTTTGATTGATGAATCTGATCTCACATAATTTAAATAATAAAGTAAAAGTAAGAAATATTTTTTCCTATTGATGGATTTAAAATATTAATATACATTCACCTAAAAATTTAAGGGACCATATTGGCTGAGTAAATTCTCACAACACCAGAACTTCATTCAGCCACGTTGCCGAAGGTTCTCAATTCTGAAACTGACTATAGGTTTTGTTATTATTCTACAGAACACAGGTACACTGTGTATACTCTAAGAACATCAGAAGGATGACAAAGACTAGCTTTGACATGAGGCCACATCAATGTATGTCTATTAGTGAAGTAAGAGAGACCCTAGAACATTGTGGGAAGTCACTGACATTCTCATACTTATTTTCCTTTAAAAAGACTTGCACTCCTTTTGTTTTCAATGACAGCTTTGACTTGCAACCATCTGTAGAGGTACTGTGCTTCTGATCTGTGGTTCATTAGAGACCTTTAACACCTCCCGTAGGGCACCTACCATGCAATCTCCCTTTGTTCCACTAACAAAAAATGACTCATTTGTTGTTAGGCTCTGAGTTAGTTTATTTTTGTCCTGTTGAATTATTGCTTTTATTCACATGGAAAATCACATTGGTGCAGAACGAAAAATCACAAACTTTCAGCACAGGATCATACAAATCTACATCATTAATAATAGAAACTTCTTAATGAATTCATAAAACACTATTCCCTTGACAGGTTATGTAACTTCATTTATACTATATTGAAAAATCCCCACGGAAGTATTTTTAAAGGTTTTGTGGGAACACAAAAGTAAAATAGGACTTATTTTCTCAAATTTAGGAATAAAGGTACATAGCTTCCAGAAATGATTATGTAGTAGGCTAGGGTAAAGAAATTAGAATAGTAGTTATATTGGTGCCCCCCCACTCTGATCTCTAGCTACTACTGAGTTACAGAAATGTTTCCTTTGTCACTTCCCCAATTTCTTCAGCACTAACTATAAGAGATTAAGCTTACTGAAGTTTCAAATATTACCCCACATTTCATCTCTGAATACCTCTTTTAATGTCCCACACTGAGAGCTAAACCACTGACTCTAGGACTTTGTGGATGGTTGCCAAGAGCTATACATACTATTTAACTAATAGCCAAGGCCTCCTAGAGTTATCCAAAAATATATAAATAAAGCATACGTGCTAGGATGGGTTGGGGAGATGTAACAGTGAGAAAGTACTTGTACAAACAACAATGAAGAGCTGACTGTGGGTTCCAAGCATCCAGAACTGGGAGATTCCTTGTTGGTCACCCATCCTTGCCAGTTGATAAAGAGCAAGTTTAACTGAAAGTGATCCCAACTCAAAAAAAAAAGTAGAAGGTGACAGAAGAAGACACCCAATGTCAACCTTTGATTTCCAGATGTGCACAGACCCACACAGATACACACACACAC
>NC_022024.1:13774731-13778061 GCF_000317375.1 Microtus ochrogaster
CACACACACACATATAAATACTTGAAAAAATGTATAAATATATGCTTATAATTGTAATTTTCATCATATCTTCATCTAGATAGAAAATTATCAATAATAAAATATATACTTCAAATATTCAATGGCACATAATAAACATTAGCATTATAAAAGGGAAGAAAGGGAACTTTGTGAAAAAAATATTGGACCAAAGCAGGACCAAAACTCAACAGTCAAATTCTATAGCCATGTCCAAACACTGTATCTAATGTCAGCATGTTTTAATGATTCTGACCTTCTGATTTTTCCAACTACCACATACTTCTCTCTTTCAGGATGGGTCTATCATTGTTCAGCAGCTCTCCTTGCAGAAGTCTCATAGCTCTGGCATGTTCAAAGTCTTAGGATTTCCAGTGCGACTCAGACTTCACTTGCATAACTTAGCATAATGGCCTCTCTGTGCCTCCATGTAGGCACTCCTCTGGCATCCACCAGGCATCCGATGGTCTCCTAAACCACAGAGGAAGACAACACAACCCCTTTGCTCATAGGCACCTGCCTCTAAAGTCAGCATTATGCGGACAAGGCTTCTAAGAGAGGTTGCCTGCTTGGGGTTGAGCCTTGCTCTCTATATTTGCAATAGTTGTCCTCTGTTGTATCATCTTAGAAATTTTTTCTTTTCTCTTTACAAATTAGAAGTTTACCTGAGTTGTAGAGAGCCTTGTTCTCAGGGCACTCTTTCCTTTTTTACTTTTAGTATCAGAATACTCATTTTCTCCTTCAGCACAGGCTTTGGCTCTAGCATTAAATTTCCAGGTGTTCTTTTTCATTCCAAATTATACACTTAGTATTTTTCTTGCCATGCTTCCTCTTTTTCATGGTAGACATTCATAAGGCTGATTACTAATAACCATACAACAGCTCAATATTAGACTGTCTTGAAATCTTCTCTGCCAAGGAAATTACTGGGTACTTTCTAACTTAACCACAGGCAGGTTCTTAGGATAAGGATAGGAAGCTGTCACATTCTTTGCCAAATATCACGGGAACAATTTCTAGTCTATAGTTAAAAGCTGGGCTTTCATAATCCATGTTCCTCTCAGAAGTTTTATCCTCCAAGATTCTATTAGGATGGCCTGTTAAGGCTTGCTTACAGCATTTAACATATATCCCAGTCCAAAGTCCCAAAGTCTTCTCCCCAAACAACACAGTCAGGCATGCAATGCAAGAGCCTACTCACTGACCCTATTAGCTAATTTATGATCACTGTGATAAGATACCATGGCCAATTTGGGAAAGACAATTTATAATAGTAGATACCTGTTTACAGATTCTGATTTCATTGGATAAGAACCCATGAACATCTCTTAAAATCTTTTCTCTATTTCTTTGCCAATAATACTAGAGACTTGAAGGGAAAGGGTGTGAGATAGACACCCCATTTAGATGTGAACACTCCATAGTCTCCTATTCGTGGTATGCAGACTAGTTGCTACTCTAAATTGTCATTTACTGAAGACAGACAGTTCTCTGGTGAGATACCCAAATCTATGGGTGCAAACTTAAAGGTACAAACACAACTTACTACTTTTTATTTAATAAAATGTAGCAGTTTCTTGCCTATGACTTAGGTAAGGATATTTTTGTTCATTTGCTTTTTTCCTGTACTGAGAATGAGCCCCTCATGTCGAGGAGGACTGACATAATATTCACATTATTATTACACCAGTGGTAATATCTTGCCAGGAATGCTCATCCATGTCTATCACCATAAAATATTCACAATAGTCAGGAAATGGCAGCAGCCTAGGTTTACATCAATGGATAAATGAATAATGAAAATGTGGTACATATACACACTCTGATACTATTTGAAATTGCCATGTAAATGAAGTATGTGTTAGTTAGCTTTGCCAATGTGACAAAAATAATGGAGATAATCAGAACAGAAAGGAAATGGTAGAGTCTCATAATTTGACTTCATGCTTCCTTGGTGCCCTCAGGTTTGACTGTGGGAAATAAAATAGAACATTGTGATGGGGAATACAAGGTGTTCCAAAACATTTCACCTTAGGGTGGCTAGGAAGCAAAGAGGGAAAGAGAAGATGGACTAAGATCCTTTGTCTGTTTTAAGGACTCAGCTTTATATAGACTGAGCACACCTCCTGAAAGTTCCCACCAACAACTACTGTGACATTGGTTGGAGGCCAAACCTTCAAAACATGCACTTTAGAGAGCTACTGAAGATTGGGTTCACCACAAAGCCATTCCACACATAATGAGCGTTAGTGCTCAGTCAAAAGTAGTTTGATAATATATACTTGATGGATGTTTGCATTCTCTGTTTTCTTCACATAATATAATCTTTAGATTCATAACAACTTTTCCCTGTGCTGATATATGAAGTATTACCCTAGTAACATGCAAAAGTTATGCTCATATAGCAGTTGAAGTTAATTTAAAATTTAAAAAAGTATAAATTGGACTTATATATTAAATTTGCATACTTTGTGTTAACTACTTGTCAGTAACAGTAGATTGTTTATGTGTATTCTTTAGCATTTCTATGAGGAAATATCATGAGCAATAGAGAAAATGTATAGTAATGTTTCTATAACACATTCTATTTTTCATTTTTACTGGGTTAACTGAATTGTTTTGACATTTACAGAATTGTGTGTACCTATTATTAGGGCAAATCATTCAGTCTCTTACCACTGCTGATCTTGAGGTGTTGCAAGAACAGAACAGCAGACTGGAAGAGGGGTCTTAATACAGTGTGTTGCTTTCCTTCTCCTCCTTCCCCTACTCCTTTTTCTTATTCTATTTCTCCTCCTTTCTCTCATTGTTATTTTCATTATCAAGAACTTTTCATCAAAAAAGTAGATATCTGTGGTTCTTGGACTTCCCACGGGGCAGGGAACCCTGATTGCTCTTTGGGCTGACGAGGGAGGGGGACTTGATTGGGGGAGGGGGAGGGAAATGGGAGGCGGTGGCGGGGAAGAGACAGAAATCTTTAATAAATTAATAAATTAAAAAAACGCACTGAACATAAAGTATGGGAACACTGTAAGGAAATCAAATCAGCAATAAACAAGAACAAGATTCAAAGCAGTTCAACATAAAAAAAAAGTAGAAATCCAATGCTTTTTTCACATTTTTTAAGTTACATGTGTTTTTCTTCTTTAGTTGTGAATATAATACACTGAATTATTCTTCCAAATGTTCAGCAGATTTTTCTGCTTTTGAAAAATTATAGTTGATCATGAAATTCATGTCACTAATTAATAACTTACTGATTTGATGTGTTAATATTTCTTAATGGATTATTCAATTTTTATTTATTTTTTT
>NC_022024.1:13778671-13779165 GCF_000317375.1 Microtus ochrogaster
AATTCAGGATCTGGGGTCTCACTGCTCCCAACAGTACTAACGTACTAACACCATAGCATAGGTTACATGGGTTGAGACACATTCTCTAGCCTTTAATTTTGATGATTTTTTTTTCATAATTAGTGTCACCTCTGTTTCAAATATTGACAGTTTTCTAGGGATGACAATCATGTCTAATTTTCTTTGCAAGGTTTTTAAAATCTTTGACTAAGTTAATAAACATATTTCTACCCATGATAATTTATGAGAGCTTTGGAAGTTCATTTACTTCACATTATTTGGTGATCTCTTTTATCTTTATAATGTCTGAATGAATTAAAAATTGATTCAGTAACGAGCCCTTGAGCAATCTTCTTAAGTTCTATTTTCTTCAGTAATAGTAAGTTACCAAATGGAATCATCATTCAAATTTCATGGTTATAATTATTTTTAAGGAAGAGGCTATTGAGAAAGAACAGGAGTTTACATAAATGAATAATGAAAATGTGGTACAT
>NC_022024.1:13779456-13786361 GCF_000317375.1 Microtus ochrogaster
AGTGCTGGGATTACAGGCACAAATCACCACACCCAGTTAACTCTTGTAATTTTAATTATAGCCAAATTGCATGTGTTCTCATTTCATTTCTCAAGATGATGTCTTGCTCAGTTTCCCGTTGCTAGTGTGAGTCTGCTCCTATACCAGTGGGTGGAGCTTTCCTGGGTAAAACCCGTGGGTGTTACTCTTCCAACTGCACCCCCTGTGGGTCCTCCAGGTTATCTCTTGGCAAGGATAGAGAGAGCCTTAGAAACTGCTGATCCTGAAGGTCGGCAGTGTTCAGCTGCTACTGTAAATGCCTAGTTATCTTGGGGTAATGTTGGGAATAAAATGAATTTCTCACGCAAAAGGGATCTGAGGAATGAAGCATCAAGTTGACATTTACTTCCATCTGATTATTCTTTTAAGGAAGGAAGGGAGGCATTGCAAATCCTTAAAACTGCATGGAAATATAGTAACCAAGAGCATAGGTATAAAATAATGCATTCAAGTGTTGAAACACTGTGAGCTTGGAGGGTAAACCAGATTCCAGCTGGGTGCATATTCCTTGTTATGTGTTTTAAGTGCAATACCTACCCTCTCCATATTTTGGTTTCTTTATCTGTATATTAAGAATAACAACATTTGACTTAGATTTTTTATATAGTTCTCATCAAGCATTTAAATGGCCACAGTGATTCTGTGATGATTGTTTTGTAGTATGCTGAAAGATTTTAACCTCAAATTCCAGTGGCCACATAGTCATTGAAGTTATAATTCTTTAAACTTAAGACAAAGCCTAGTTCTAGAAATGCTTATCAAGGGATATTCTAATGCTAGGTATATAAATTAACATACAGCTCAATAAATCTCTCTCTCTGTTACTTTCTCTTCCCCCCTCATGTGTGTGCATGTTTGTGTGTGTGAGAGAGAGACAGAGAGAGAGAGAGAGAGAGACAGACAGACAGACAGACAGACAGACAGACAGAGGAAGGCAACTGAACAACTGCTGAGAATGGAGCCAAGGAGCTTACACCTAATGAATACAATCACTCTTTATTGAAAAAGCACCCCCAAGTTTGGGTGTTTTGAGGCAGGGTTTTGCTGCCTCTTGTGTATTAGGATTGAAGGGGTGACACGTTGCCTGGCAAAGAGTGCTACTTAATTTTAGTTTTGTCCCTTTCCTTTATTATTATGTCTAAAATTTCCCAGAAGACACACAGAATCAGCTTGTGTAAAGAAAGTAAGCAGTTTATGTTGTAATACGAGCGGCGAGGCTGCGTCCCCAGCACCCCGGCTGCCTGTCTAGCTTATGCCCCGAAATAATTACACGGACACTGTTATTCATTTAATCACTGCTTGGCCATTTCTATCTAGCCTCTTCTAGGCTAACTCTTGCACCTGGACTAGCCCATCTCTAATAATCTGCTGTAGCCCACAAGGTGGCTTACCAGGGAGATTCTAGCCTATGTCCATCCTGGGTCGGAGCTTCATCATGTGTGCCTCAGAGAGCAGAGCTCTCGCCTCTTCCCACAAGAGTGGAGCATCATGTCTCTCTGAGGAATCTGCCCCCGAGAGGAGAGCTGTCAAGTCTGAGTTCACTTCCTCTTCCTCCCAGAGTTCTGTTCTGTTTACGCCTCCCACCTATCTTCTAACCAATGAGGCCAAGCAGTTTCTTTATTAGCCAATGACCTTCCTCCATCAAGTTTAAGCCTGGAAATGGAAGAAGACTTCAGGCTTACTTGATTAAATAAATATATCAAGTATAATCTTGAATCTTTACAAATCGAAACTGGAAAAAGACAGGAAATAACACATAAGTGACTCTTAATTTTCTTTAAAATGTAAATTTTAGTGCTGGGAGTTTTGCTGGGTGGTGCTTGCTTCACTTTAGTCTTAAATATGACACAAAATAATGTATTACTTGGAGTTAGATAATACAAGCAAGCAGAAAATTGAAAAGCTTCAAGTCCCTCAATGAAAATTCAATGATAAAATAATTACAACAAGGAAAATATAAAAATATAAAATGTCAGAAGAAACTTTGATGATTTTTTTTAGAATATATGTTTTTTAAGAAGATATAGACCTGTGTAATGATACCACCGGTTTACATAACAACATGGACTGGAGAATTCACCTCTATATGAATATGAAGAGCTCCAAACAATTAATGATTGCTGTTAGAAGTAAAATTAGTCTTCAGAGATGAGCCTCTGATGGGTTATCTAATCCCATGTGGTCAACCCTAACACACACACACACACACACACACACACACACATACACAAATACAAAATGCATATAGGAAAGTACCAAAAAAAAAATCAAATAGAAGACATAGACTTTTAATTCAATCATTAAAAAAATCATATAATAAGGACCAAAATGGATATCACACACAAAATTATAACAAATATTTTAAATGAGAATCATAATATTTTCTAATCTATTATAAATGGTAGTATAGACTATATAATACAGGTAAGATCAACAACAGGTGAGAATAGAGGCTACATATGAATTTTTTGCAGAAAAAACCCATAAACTTAATGAAATTAAAGTTTTAATGGAATTGGGGTGAATATAATTGATTTTATGGCTGTGATAAACAGTTGTGAAGGTATTGGTGAATCTTTTTATTACCCCTAAGTATATGAATATGCAGAGGGAATAAAGTTAAATAACAAATGAAGAACAGGTTCTTTTTTTATTATTATTGATTTTTTTGAGCTCTATATTTTTCTCTGTTTTCATCCCTGATTCTCCCCTTCCCTTCAACCCTCTTCCATGGTCCCCAGGCTCCCAATACTCAGGAGATTTTGTCTTTTTCTACTTCCTATATAGATTAGGTCCATGTATGTCTCTCTTATGGTCCTTATTGTTGTCTAGTTTCTCTGGGATTGTGATTTGTGGTCTGGTTTCCTTTGCTTTATGTTTAAAAACCACTTATGAGTGAGTACATATGATAACTGTCTCTCTGGGTCTTGGTTACTTCACTCAATATGCTGTTTTCTAGCTCCACCCATTTGCCTGCAAATTTAAAGATGTCGTTATTTTTTCTGCTGTGTAGTACTTCATTGTGTAAATACACCACATTTTTCTTATCTATTGTTCAGTCACGGGACATTTATTCATCACAGACCTTGAAAGAATGGTACTCAATTTCATATGAAAAAGCAAAAGACCCAGGATAGCCAAAACAATCCTGTACAATAAAAGAACTGGAGGCACCACAATCCCTAACTTCAAACTCTATTACAGAGCTACAGTACTGAAAACAGCCTGGTACTGGCATAAAAACAGACAGGAGCACCAATGGAACCAAATTGAAGACCCAGATATTAATCCAAACACCTGATTTTTGACAAAGAAGCAAAAAATATCAAATGGAAGAAAGGAAGCATATTTAAAAAATGGTGCAGGAAAAACTGGATATCGACATGTAGAAGAACAGGCTTTACCGACTTGAAACATGAAATGAAAAATTATGACCAGAATGACTGTCAACATTAATGTAACAAGTTCAAAACATAAAGAAAAATGATCAGATCTTTATGGTCTGTTCAAAAGGAAAGTAAAATTAATTAACTCCTTGAGAATGAGAAAAACACAAATTGTAGTCAGAATTTTGTTTGGGCTTCCAGCCCACAGATAACAACACTGAGCTAATATTAGTTATACAAGTCAATCCTTAGCTTAGGTTTGTCCCACTGTTCTACCACATGGTTTTTACCTCTCTCCCCTTCTGTGTAACAAGTTCGCTCTGCATCTCCATGATGTCTTTTGAGAGCCTCAATTATCCTTTCCTACTTCCTTTCTCTCCCTGGAGATAAATTCCATTCAATTTTTTTTATTACAGCCATCACAGCAAATACATCTTCACACAGTGTACAAATATACCACAACAACAAATCAATCTAAAATTGATTATTTATGTGGTTGAAATGTCAAGAACTTCACCAGAAAAAGAGGAATAATTCTTTAGGACTTGATTGTTCTTTCCCTTTACAACATTTCATAGCTAACATAACTGTACCAAGCTGCTAGATGTTGAGACAGGCAAGCCTGTGACCACACTCTGTCACGTTTGTGACTCAGTGGGCGTCAGAACTATTTGTATCTGCATCCCTTCATCTTTTTGACTGCTCAGATTTAAGCTTAACTTCTTGAGTTTCACACATGAGCGGTGTGTTCATGAGTGCAGTGTCAGAAATGTGTGGGGTCTTCAGCAATAGGGTGCGATCCTCAAGTACTGGGAGGCAACCAAAAGCAACGGCAATTCATGCAGCTTTAAGTAACCTCAGAAAATAGTGTTTCCCTATAGCTTTGTAAAACACCATTTGTGTTATTTATCTCACTTTCTCTCTCCTCCTCCTGTATTGACCTCTCTTTTTCCCTCCGCTCAAAGTCTTAATCCTGTTTTTTCTCTCTTTTTTTTCATAACACTTATGTCTTATGAATCTTCCTTCTAGAGCACATTTGCCCCTTCTCCCAGGATCCTTTTCTACTTAACTGACTCCTGTGGTGACTTTGTATTACAAGCACACAGTTCTCAACAGTTGTTAAGTAATATTATAATGTTTAACATACTTCTTTATTCATGAACCACAGAATAGATATTTTGCTAGTAGCATAAAAATAACACTAACTACTTCAACATGTATATAAGTCTCTATCAGATCTGTGGGTGGCAGGTGTAAGAGCAATAATAATTTCAATGGATTTTTCTCCTCTGCTCTATTCTTATTTTTCTCTTTTATAGTGAATTTCAAAAGATGCCTTTAAATAGTGAGTGAATCATGATGAAAAAATAGACGTGATATCATCTAGGATCTGTTTTTCTACGTGAGGAGATAAGAGCCCATGAACATGAAGGAGTGGGGAGGAGAGACTGAAGACAGGCAGGGATGGTACTAGAACGATAGCTAAGAGGCCATATCTTAATCCACAATTAGGAGTTAGAAAGACGCTGGAAATCACATGCGTCTGTGGAAACTTTCAAGTCTGCCCCCAGTGACATACCTCTTCCAACAAGACCCTATCTCCTATTCCTTGCCTAACAGGTCAACCAACTAGACCAGGTATTCCAACAAATGAATTTATGTGAGTCACTCTCATTCAAAGCACCACAGTTAGTGTTGTGATTCTGTTAGAACCATTGTGCACCCATGTGTACAATGGCCCTACCATGGCTGGCAAAAAACGATTCACTGTAGACTTCTACTACTTTTGTCTCTTAAAATCTTTTCTCTATTTCTTCACCAATGATTCTAGAGACTTGAGGGGAAAGGGTGTGAGATAGACACCCCATTTCGAGATGAACACTACATAGTCTCTTATTCGTGGTATGCAGACTAGTTGCCACTCTCTGAATTGTCATCTACTGAAGACACACAGCTCTCTGGTGAGGTGCCCAAACCTATGGGTGTGGACTTAATGGGAGCCATCCAGCCACACAACCAGCCACGGAGTAAGGAGAAATAAAGGGTAGATAGAATAGAGAAAGGTAAAAGCCCAAACCCAAAAGGTGGATGGGATAATTTGAGTTAAGATGGCTAGAAACAAGCCAAGCTAAAGCCAGGCATTCATAATTAAGAATAATTCTCTTTGTATTTATTTGGGAACTGGGCGGAAAGCCACCAAAGCGTAAAAACGGAAACAAAAACAAAGGAAAAGAAAAAAAAACAACTACGTGTGTGTGAGTGTTTGAATTTGTGAGTTATGTGACTGTGGGTGTGTGTGGGAGTTTGTGTGTTAGAGTGAGAAAGAGAAAGAGACAGAGAGACAGACAGAGACAGAGAGACAGACAGAGACAGAGAGAAAGACACACACATACAGAGAGAGAGAGACAGAGAGACAGAGAGAGCACAGGTTTGCTGAGGAGGCCTCTCTCAGACACCTTAGAGCTAGGGTTGCAGATACTTAGGAGCTGCCCAAATAGCCCAAATAGGACTTGGAAAGGAACCTGGTCTCTCTGAAAGAGCAGTTTGTGCTCTCAACCTCTGAGTCTCTCCAGTCCCCTTAGCTCCAGTTTCTACTCGCCACCTTCCTTGGGCTCCTACAAGAGAATCTGGCTGTCCTTCAGCGCTTTGAACTACACATTGCCATTTCTCTGGAAACCATAGATGGTGTATTCTTATAGTACAAGATTCTCAGGACTGAAAAATCTACGACTTGATGTAACCCATTCTCGTCAATTATACTAGCTAGATCTAAACAACTAGGTACAAATTCTTTATCAACACTTGCTCTCTCTTAAATTAAAAATGGTTTCTTACCTTAATCCTCTTAGAACAGTAACATGAACATCACACTTTTCTTCTGTAGGTTCATCCTTTCTCTCACCCTTCACAGAACTGAAGAAGAGACTTTGCATTGGATTAAGTCTCAGTTTAGGAGAACATGGTTTCAGCTTCTATATAGAATACCAAGGCTCACCCCTCATTGCTATAGGACGCGTTGCTTTTCAATCACTCATTGGCTCACTAGAGCATCAGTTCTGCTTTCCTTCAAACACATTTTCTTCACATTTGCAATATGTTACAATTTCTTCACATTTGCAATAACTGTTGCAGGAAGCCTAGTTTGAGGCTTATGTCAGATTTTGACATGCATTTTTCTTAAATTTACTAACTTTAGTTTATAACTTAAACCAAGAGAGGTGAAAGTCTTGGGTTTTTTTGTTTTGTTTTGTTTTGGTTTTTGGTGGTGGTGGTGCTTGTTATTCCTTAGTGAGTAGAGAGACCTAAAAGGACAGAGATGGAACAACTGTTCACAAGTAGGGAAGCATGAACACAACCAACATGTATTGGTGGTTGTCTTTTATGAATATTTTGTGGCACAGAATGGTCATAAATATATAGCAATGAAAAATAAACCTTCTGCTAAAGGAGCATCAGCATACCTTTTGCCAAGGGAGCACC
>NC_022024.1:13786678-13789001 GCF_000317375.1 Microtus ochrogaster
ACACCTTCTGCTGAGGGAGGATTAGGATATCTTTCTACTAAGGGAGAACTAATATCAGAACTGAATAGTGTTAACAATTGAAACTGGATCTTTCGCAGTTTTTCAATCCCTGATGCCAGAACTCCGAAATCTAAATCTCTATAAATTCACACTTCTTTCAATGACTCGTCCCATGGAAATCCTCCTTTATTTTAATGGATTCTGAAATTGGCTTGAGATTCTTACTGTTCATCAGAATAAAACTGAATCACTTTATATTCTGCCTCTAATGTAATGGGGTCTTCCTCCCCTTTTACACCTGTCTTTCCTCTACACATCTTCTAGCGATGGCAATCATTCACAAAAGGCCCAACCATAGTAGACTATGCTTTCATTTAAATACTTCTACAAATGCAATTTCTAACTAAGGTCAAATTCTGTGGACAGCTGTGAACTCCAGGAGACTAGTATTCAAACCGCTATGCAAATTAAATATAACCACTTGATAACTAGGGTGATAAAACTTGTCATTCCTTAGACTATTGCTTACCAATAGTAACACGTGAACCAGTGAGTTACACACATCCTGCTGCAGATAGAGAAACATGCTCCTTGAAAGGATCAGTCACAAAATTCCACATACAGTATATAATTTTTGTTTGTGAGGTGTCTAGACAATAAATCCCTAGAAACATAGTGCAACCCATTTCTAACATCGAGGCCACAACTCTCAGAGGTTCCACAGCTTCCCAAACTAACAAAGGAATAAGAGTTAATTATTTTTCAAGACAAACTGGGAAAATGTTGCATTAAAATTGCCCTCAGTATGGTATTTGCAGTAGCTGCATTTCTATAACCGAGGGATGTTTGTTGTTTTTTTCCTCATAGGTCAAGAAGTCACTAAATGACTTTTTTAAATGGCTTGGAATTCCTGAAGCTATTATTAGGCCTTACTTTCTTATGCATCAATGCTCCTGTGAGCCATGAACATATGTTCTTGTACTGAAAGCTGTTTTCCTTGCAGCACAATTTGGATAATCAGTTTTCCCATATGTAGACATATGCCCACATCTTCTTAAATGTATTTATTTTCAATTTCAATTTATGTGTATGCATAAATGAACAGGTGTGGTGATATACTGCTTATGTATAGGTCCCTGCAGAGGCCAGAGGCCTCTGGATTCCCTGGAGCTAGTGTTATAGGTATTTGTGAACAGACTAATGTAGGTGTTGGGAACCAAACTCACATAACATGGAAGGCAACATGCTCTTAGCAGCTGATACTTTCTCCAAGTCCTTTAAAGTTTTTGGTTTGGAGTGTGGTGTTTGTGTGTTTGTTTATTTTTGTATTACATTTATCTACACATTGTTTCTCTGTGACAGTGGATATCCACTCCAGTGTGTGAGTGGAGACCAGTGGGCAATAATGGGGATCAGTTCTCTTCTTCCACCACACTGAACTCAAGTCATGAGGCTTAGCAGAAAGGTGCTACCCTTATGAGTTATGTCATACAGGCTATGCTCAGATCTGAAACCATGTGACCATGTCCACAATTACCTATACTAGCCAGGAGATTAGAGGACAAAAGTTGGGGGGATTAATTACCTTCATCCCTTGTGTCAGCATTTTCACAGGAAAAGAGCAATTTCAAAATGATTTCTAAGTTAATCTTACTGGGGGGCAGTGCAATCAGAGACCCAATTGCAGGGTCTTTCAACATCTGAAACAAACTGTAGTATTTTTTTTCACCAATTTTTTTTTTAATTTACCTTCACTTTGAAAGGAAATTTAATATTGTAGTATATTAAAATCCAACTAAACACAAGAGCAATCAGCCAGCTGTAAAGTATGCATGTTATTATTAGATTATAGATTTTTCACTTAGACAGATTTTTACTTTTTTCTTCTTTCCATGCAGTAGTTCATTTTAAATATATGGTAATATGTTTGACATCTAAGAAGAAAATAATACTATGTCTTTAGTAGAAGGGATCTGTGTGATTTGGGATATTTTTCTGTTCTCTATATCTTCTTTTTAAAGAAATCTTGATTTACTTCTTTAAGCCCAAATATGTTTTGTAATTATTTTATATGAGATACCCTTCTGTTATTTTCCACTACTCTTTTACTAAGTCCATCATTGTAGTAATTAATCTTTCCACAACTATGCTGTCTCCGTTTTACTAGCGGCTTTTACTAAACAATGTTAGTATAAGTAATATAAATTTAATAATGTAATTCATGCCTGGCGGTGGTGGCGCATGCCTTTAATCCCAGCACTCAGGAGGCAGAGGCAGGTGGATCTCTGTGAGTTCGAGGCCAGCCTGGTCTACAAGAGCTAGT
>NC_022024.1:13789101-13806797 GCF_000317375.1 Microtus ochrogaster
AAAAATCCACAAAAAAAAAAGAAATAATGTAATTCATTACGGTGATAGTTACTATATGCTTGTGCTAACCAAAAAACTTATACACATGTTACTTTAATCAGAACAATAATTAAGTTTACAAGGCAAATCTATGTGGCATTAAACTGAAGTAGTGCAACATTTTTAGCAACTCATGAAAGGTAGACTTCTTATACAAGGATCCATAGGGAAGTTAATAATTTTATAAGAGACCTGCTAACATGATGTCATGTTTTCACTGTGTCAGAAACTGATGAATAGGTTGAATCTTTCCACAAAGTCAAAGTTCATTGAATAACAATAAACTTAAATATACACATGTGTGTGTGTGTGTGTGTGTGTGTGAGAGAGAGAGAGAGAGAGAGAGAGAGAGAGAGAGAGAGAGAGAGAGAGAGAGAGAGATACATATATCTAATGGCTATAAGGGATTTAAGAGGCAAAAACTTGAAAATCTAAAACTGAAAAATTGGTAGAAACCCAAATGTGTCTGTGGAGGTAAAATAATGAGCCAGGGCCCAGATAAAATAATGGGAATATGGATGGATGGATGGATGGATGGATGGATGGATGGATGGATGGATGGATGCATGGATGCATGGATGCATGGATGCATGGATGGATGCATGGATGGATGGATGCATGGATGCATGGTTGGATGCATGGGTGGACAGATGATTCCAACTAGGTAAACAAGAGCAAGAGAACAGACAGCAGTTCAAGTACACATAGATAACCGATAGGGATGGACCTGATTCCAGATGAAGCAGTTGGAGTAACCAGGAGTTCTTTGATGGTTTCTTCATGGTCACTCCAGAAGAGGAGATGACAGTCCAGGGGGTCCTGCCACTGTATCAGTGCTTACTGTCAAACCCTAATGGTGTCACTCCCTCTGGTGAGGGAGTTATACATTTACCATGGTCTGGTATGCCCCATAAGTTCTTGTTGCTTCTTTTCCTGGTGAGATTTTAATGTATGCATGCACTCTTGTATTCCTATATTCCCAATTGGCCCTGGTGTTTTTTTTTTAAAAGGTGTAAACCTTTCTACAAACAGAGAAAATTCACATACCATTCTCTGACATTTGGATGGTGATGGACACATGGTGCCATTTCATGTGCCCACCCAAACGCAGAATTATTTTCCATTCTCAAATTAGAATCAAAAGAGATTTTCCCAGTGAGCCTCTCGAGGCAAAGCATCATTTAAGAAGGCAGTTTTTGCATCATACAGAGTAATTTAAGGCAGGATGCACCTAGCCCTGACAGTAGGTACAGTGCATAAAGTACTAATTATCATTCCTATAAAATCTAAAGAAGACTCATTCAAGAAGCTGGTTGCTTAGTAACACTTCTTTACAATTTCAGATTGAGACTAGATAATAGAAATGAAAGGAAAAACAATCTTGTGAGATAAAATATGAATTTTCTTATTTAAAACAAAAGAGAATTCAAGTCTCTACACAAACTTGAACATTGTAAGTAAGATCTAAGCAAAAAAAAAAAAAGATCAAGCCTTTTAAAAGAAGTAGTTGTCACTTCAAACAAAGTATGGTGTTTATTGTGTTTGTGATACATGTCATTGATCCAATATGATTAGGCTTGATCTGCTATGTTTTCTGTGTTCTTATGATGTGTAAGAGTATCAAAAGTCATGTCAATAAAGCCATAATGCGTTGGATGACAACACTCTAACAATAAAGGAGATCTTTGTATCCAGGGCAGAGGCTATCCATCCCTAAGCTAAAACTCCACAGAGCAGGGGCTGGAAATGGTGCCACTTTGCAGGTTTCATACTTGGAAGGTTTGCATTTCAGTAAGATCATGAGGAAATGGATGGAAGAGCTTCGTAGATTTATGCTCACCACTGTGCATCCACACAAATAAATGTCTGTCTTATTAACAATGCAGTTCCTCTCAGGACGACAGAGATGCCTGAAGGTTCAGAACAAGGTGCATGGAAAAAAAAGGGAAAATAAAAGGCACATGTAAGCATGAAACAACAAGCAGATAAATAATTCAATTGTCCTCAGGGAAAAAGTCTCTTTGGTAAATGATGGTGGGCTATCAGATTCATTTGTTTTTCCAGCAACAAAACAATAGAAACAAAGAGAGTTATTTTGTAAAGCATGAAAGTCATATATCTCTAAATGTATACCTCATTGCTGTACAGCTAGTATGGCAGACCTCAGAGGCTCATGTTCAACCTTTGTCTCAAGAAATAAGTAATTGAGATTAATCAGGGAAGAGAGCTGAGTGTGATGTCTAACTGCCATATACTGGCATGCAGATGTGTGCACTTACACATGCATGCGTATGTACAGGCAAACACTGCACACACACTCATAGACAATGGATATTAGAGAAACAATGAGTTGTTAAAAACATATTGATATATATTGGTTGTGTGTATGCATGCACAGTCACCAGTGTGCTATTGTGTGAGTCTGGAGGTCAGAGTCTAACTCGTGGGTAGTGTAAGTTCTGATTTAACCATATGGGTTCTGGGAGCTGAACTCAATTTGTCAGTCTCGATATCAAGCTCCTTAACCCACTGAGTCATATTGTCTGACCATACATAATATTTTAAATTTACATGTGGGAACATTCTTCATTTTTAATAATAAGAACCAAATTAATTTCTATGATATAAGTACATGGATATATATAATGCAATTAGATGTATATATTTATATATAAAATTACATTTTAACATTTTATATAGTTTGATTATATATTATAATATTTATTATAGTTTTAAAAGATAGCTACTAAATGATAATATATAATGATGTTCATATATTTAACTTATTCAGGACTGAATATGTATCATGACCATGACGGTACAAGAGTTCCTCTTTTCCTTGTCTCATCTCCTTAGTGCAGAAATTTATTGACCCAGTAAGGGTGAAATGGGATAGCCCTCAACCTTGAGTTCGAATTAATTAACCTTTAGCTTTATAGACACAAATTAAATACACTAAATATTTGATGCAGATATGGCTTAGCAATGAACTTTTAGATTTCATGTGCAAAATAATCTTATTTAACTGCTATGTTTGGAAAACACGTTGGTTCTCTGGTGTCCATTGTCTGTGAGAGTATGTGCCATGTTTGCCTGTGTTTACACATGCATAGCTAGGTGCACACATCTGCATGCCTACACATGGCAGTCAGTCGTCACTATCGGTTGTCTTCCTCAGCTAATGTCAATTTTATTAATTTCTTGAGATGAAGAGATGGAATGTGGAGCCTCTGATGTCTGCTATACTGGCTGGCCAGCAGTGGGACCCTGCTGTCATCAGACTGCAATTACAAGGCAGTGTTGCCATGCCAGCTTTTACAGGCACGCTGTAGATCTGAACTGAGAACCTCACGCTTGCACTGCTAGCATTTTGACCATATCCCCACTCTCCTACCTTTGACTCTTTCAGACATAATTCCTTTCATTGAAGGAGTAAGAATCATGCATTTGTTTGTCCTCTTTCTGTCTCAGAGTTCTCATGAGGATTGTATAGAGAGTAGCACGGAGAATCCTCAAAAAATTTAAATGTCTGGATGTATTGTATATTTTACCTCACTTTCCTTTGCCTGTCTTGCATAATAATTCTGAAATCCAAACACAGGAGAACAGAGATTAACTGTTATGTATGCCTGTTTGCCTGATTTTTTTTTTACATTTTAAAAGAATTTAATTCAATTGTCAGTCATGCTATTGAAATGGTACTAAGGATAATGATCAGAAGATGTTGAAATAATGCTAAAATAAAAACTTTGCAACAAGCTGTGCTTTTTCCAGTGACAATTACAGGTCTCTGCTCTGTCTAACATGAGAGAAGATAAAAATTCACCGAAGGAAGAATTGAAGACTAACTCAGTCAACATAAAAACGAAGACAGCCTCACTTCTCAATTGGAGACAGGCAATAGATGCTCATGATGACATAGCAACAGGAGGAAAGAAACTTCTCAACAGTGTAATGTGTCAGAATAAGTGACAATAAATGTTGAGTGGCTAAACTAACCACAACAAACATCTTCTGTACAAATAAGTTGTTAGTCTATCGCAGACTAAGTCTGAATAAATTAGGCTTTATGGTAAAATTTTCAGACCATGGGTATATGTTTTCAATGGATTTTAAATGAGGGATTTATTAACTAGAGCAATCACAACAAACTCTAATATGTATAAATATTCCTGAACTAAATGTAAACATATGAGGCAGAGGTTGAACAATTATTTAACACATCGGTCTTTCTTCTTTGCTACTTCTCCTTTGGAACTGCACAGACGTTTGACACTTATCTTAAATTAATAGGACTCCCGTTTCCCTCCTTGTCTCTGAAAGGATGTGTGTGCATCACAAGTGGCTAATAACTCCACGTGTTTGACTTTACTAGGGATAATTAAAACATCGTCATCTTAAAACATGTTTTTGAGTCCAATTAGTGTCTACCATCATGTCTAACACACTTTTTTTTCCCAAGCAATTTTGTCAGTTTTAAGGTTTGTTAATAAATCTCTTCCAATGTTCTGTAGAGTTCTAAAGCAGCTGAAAATCCTAAGGGCCAGGTTCTTATTCATATTTAGGAAATATTTATCATGAAACTAAGATGGTTAGAAACATTTATCAGCAATGCAAGACTGTCAAGAACTTAAGAAGCTTGAAGCCTAGTATAGGATAGAGAAGGGGCATGATGATGCTCTGAGAACTCTGTAGAAGATATATGTGTGGTTGCCTAGGAGGCATTAGTAACAATGATCCAGTAAGATAGACCACATGGTTGTAGTACCACATAGCTTCAGGTAGATGATGCTATGGGGATATATAAGATATATTGAATTGGTCTAAAATATTCTTCCAGATAACATGAAGTCATTAGTACCTTTGAATTTTTTTTTCCAGAAAAGTGCAAGTGGGTAAAGTGATGGTAGCTATTTTAACAAACCAACCCTACATCTACAATAAGAGCTTCTCACTAAATTTGAGTTAAATGTGGACGGTTCAAATTTCTGCACATGGTAATTTAGTATCCAAAACTCCTTGGACCACACTAGGCGGTCCTGAAATTTCTGCTTCCACCTAAATAAATCACAGAGGTCATAAACATTAAAACAACCAACACACTTTCTATTAAATTATTTTGTTTAGAAATGAAATATGACTTTAATTCACATTCCATTGGTCAGATGGCCCTGCAATTTGTCCCGTAATAGCTATCTTCTGTGCAAAAGGGATTGCAGAATGAATGAGAGCTAGTTGGTCCCTTCACAAGCACAGTAAAAAGGTAGGGGATGGTGGAAATATAAACAGAAAAGCAACTAGCTTTGAAATTCATTATAATCTATAAAGTTGTATAACATAGCATCAGTAAAAGTGATGAAGAACAACAGAGGTTTTGCAAATTGAGAATAGGAAGCAGAATGATCCAAACTATCTGATCAATGTAATATCAATTGTGCACATTAAAGCAAAAATGTGCTGTACTGGAACATGATTTTAGATAAATACATATTTCAAAAACATTAGAATATGCAATATAAGGACCCATACTAAATTTTTGTACTGATTTTTCTCTGAGGTGAATACAAAGAAACAACACTGTGGAAATACATAAAATAAAATCCAACTTGGCCAAACACATATTATTTCATTTATTAGAATATCTTAGTAGTCTGGAGAGATGGCACAGAACATCAGAGTCTGCACTGTTCTTGGAGAGGACTGGAGTTTGGTCCTCAGCCCTTAATCCAGAAGGTTCACAAGAGCCAATTCAAGGAGATCTCACAAATTGGCTTTGTTTGCACTGATGTGCAAAGTCCCCATAGAGACAAATCTGCATGCATATTTTTAAAAATAAAATAAATCTTTAAATGGACTGCAAGATATTATTTTTATTGGTAATAAAGAATACAGAAGGCAGAACATGTGCGCAATGAACTTACTTGTTTTATTAGAAAAGGTGGACTCAAGGATCACGTTTTATGCACTTTTATACTAAGACAGTTGTTTTTACATTATGACCTGATAGTTTATTATACAATCTTTTGTGAAGTAAAAAATCTCCACACTCTGAGTTATTTGGAATGGAAAACCAGAGGCAGAGAGAGTTACCAGGTACAAATGAATCAGCTCCTTGGGTTTAATACATTTAGAATCTCTTCCAGTCTACCCCTAGAAGATCCAAAGAGAAGAAAGAACTTATGTAACCCCCAGGAAGACCCACAAGAAAGCAATAGAATGTTGAAGGCACCCCACAAAGTTGGTGGAACCCTACAACCTTTATTTTCCTTCTTTCTAAGGTTTACATGTATTTATTTTCTTATTAGTTTATATGTGTATGCATGCTCACACATTGGAGGTGAAGAACAGCTAATGGGTGCCAGTGGCCCCCTGCAAGTATGTATGGCCTCAAGGTCAAATTCAGGTCATCAGGCTTGGCAGCAAGTGCTGTTTTTGGCTGAGCCATCTTGCCATCCCTATTCTCCTTCTTGATAGACTAAATGCCAACTAATTATTTCTTCCTTCTGTTCATATTACCCGAACATGGTCCATAAAACAGGAAATTTGACTTGAGAGACTATTGATAGTTTAGAAGGGGCTTTTCTTTCTCCCTAGCCTTCACTTGCATTTCCCTTAGTAGCAAGGGAGATCTAATTCATTGTCAAGATGATGCAGCAGTTATGCCATAATGAAAATAATGACCAAAGAAACATGCTCACACCATGCTCTGATATAATCAGAGCACACAACATTTGAAGAATATATAATGCAAGCAAACGTGATGACAAGCAGGCAGAAGTCTGCTGGGCTCCCAAATCTGATTTAGTCACATCAGACATGATTCCACCCAGCATCGCTGTCTCACACAGCAAGTGTAATAGACTTGTCTCTGGATCTGGTTAGTCCCCTTCTCACCCAAAGACAGATCATTTTTATCCTTCTAATTCATATTCTCAAAGTGTCCCGGAGGGAAACATAAAAAATGTAAAATACACCAGGTCCAAATTGTCTTTCTATGCATTTTTAAATAAATGTTGCTGAAAAGATAATGAATACTGTTTCTTCTGTGTTACACTGGGACTTGAGAGAACACTGATCAACAATTGGCACCTATTAGTGAGATTTCTTCAAGCGTTACCATACAGTCAGACATTCTTAGCTATGAGTATAGGTAAGGGTATATTGTCTTTGGTTTCCATTTTGCAAATACTCTCCAAATGCTGGTTGTATTTTTCATAGTATAATTGGTTTTTGATGAATAGAAGTTGCTACTTTTAATACCTTTAAACTGAAAGCCTTTTCTTACAGTTTTTACTTAGCTGGTTTAAGAAATAGTCACACAGTATGGGATAATTATAAGTTAATTCAGAAATTGTGTTTTCTTTCATATTTACAATGCATTTTACACATAGACAAGCATATTTTGCCATGTGCGGGATGATGTGTATGTCCACATGCCAGCTTTGTTTTACATTTAAAATGTCACATGTAAATACATTACTAGATAGTTCTCTTTTTTGTATTCCTCTAAATCCCCATCTTTTATAATAAGCTCTCATAAAATAGAATAAATCTTCCCACTTTATGTTGTCTCAAAAAATGTCATACATATTCCTAAACTGGTTTGCTTCTATATGAATTTTACATTAGCATTTCAGGTTTCTGGATATTTTGTCAGGGTTTTAATAATATTATCCCACACACAACGGAAAGAAATGGGAAATTTGTCTTTATAGCAGGGAGAGTTCTAGTCCATAAGCATAGCTTATGTCTTTATTTATATAATTATTTATATCTTGATTAAAACCTATATTTTATTAAAGTTTGTTAGCAGACATAGTCTGTTAACCTGTTAGAAGACAGGTCTTCTTATGACATTTCCATATGCCAGGGTATGTTATAATTTGCCCCCCCCCATCCACTATTCTTTTCTCCACTGAGACCACTTCTTTGACCCTTCCTAACCCCAGATAGTACTATTCTGTAATATGATTGAATATTTTTTGTTATTTGGATAAAAATTAATACCAATGGTGTGGTAAGTCCTTCTCTATGTGTTGCTTTTATTGGTTAATGAATAAAACTGTTTTGGCCAGTGGCTTAGCAGAATAGGGCAAGGCAGGAATTCCAAGCAGAGAGAGGAGAGAATAGGCATTGTAGAGAAGAAGCCATGGAGCCCCTGCAGGAGACAGATGCAGGAGACAGATTTCAAGTTTTATTGCAACACACACAAACACACACACACACGACGACGACAACAACAACAACCTATATTCAAATGATTGTAAACACATCTTAAGTTTATGGATATGTAAATTTTATTATTCCATAAAAACCTACAGTTAACACCCAAAGGAAAAAGATAGCAATAGTTTTCTGATTTGTTACCCCATATCCGTGTTTCAGCCTTACATACGTGGGAATATTCAATATGTATGTTTTTTCATGTTGTGTTTTTTAAAAAATAAATTGGGTTAAATTCTACCCATGTTCTTTTATCTTACATGATCTAAAACTTTTATTTACCACTCAACCATCATTGCAATCTTAATGGCCCAGGTACCTGGTAAGTTTATATACTATTGTGTCAGTCCACGTAAGTTTTAGATTCATTTAGATAAAATTAACAAACAAACATGGCATACCAAGATACACTAAGACTAGACACAAACCATCACACTAAGACTCGATGAGGTAACCCAGTAGGAAGAAAAGTGTCCAGAGAGCAGAGATAACCACATTTCCATTGTCTGGAGTCCCACAGAAACACCAAGTTAACAACCATAACTTATATGCACAGGCCCATGCAGGCCCGATGATCGCTGCTTCAGTCTCTGTGAGCCCATAAGAGCCCTACTTACTTTATTCTGTGGGCCATGTTGTCCTGGTGTCCAAACCCCCACTCCTATAATACTTTCTCCATCCCCTTCTTTAGGGTTCCTCAAGCTCTAAGCAAAAAGGATATAATGGAGAATTCCAATTTGGGTTCTCTCTCTGCCTAATGCTTGCTTCCCTGTGGGTCTCTACATCTGCTCCCATCAGCTGCCAGAAAAAGCCGCTCTGATGATGATTGATAAGCATACACATTTTAATCTTAGTAGTGCCTTATTATTTTTAGTTTTGCCCCCTTCATAGTAGTACTTTCTCTTTATAGAATGCAATAAAAGAGCATGATTTCTCTGTTACTTTTCTTTCCTCCAAACTCTTTCATCTACCCCTCTGATCTCTCTTTAAAACTTATGGTCTCATCATTAATTTATGGTTCATGCTTATATTTTACACACACATATATAATATTATATATGTATGTATATATATATGTATATATCTATACATATATATGAACTTGGCTCCATAAGTCTGTATTTTTATAGATAGATAGATAGATAGATAGATAGATAGATGATAGATAGATAGATAGATAGATAGATAGATAGATAGATAGATAGATAGATGATAGATAGTCTGTTTATATTTATTCAGTAAGAATTCAGTTATCTGTTCATCAAAAACATTAAGAAAAGGTTTCTTAATAATTAATAAAGAATGAATTAATGTCATTACATAGTCATCCTCTGGGCCAAGGGATAAAACTATTTTATAGAATGTAGATATAAGGGCTGAAGAGATGGCTCAGTGTTTAAGAGCACGGACTGCTCTTCCAGAGGACCCAGGTTCAATTCTCAGCACCCACATGGCAGTTTACAACTTTCTGTAACTCTAAATTCCAGGGAATCTGACACGCTGACATATATGGAGGCAAACCACCAATGCACATAAAATAAACACAAATAATAAATTTTTTAAAAAAGAAATTAGATGTAAAACACAGTAAAATTTCAAAGTTAATTGAAGAGATTTGAAAATTTTAAGGTACCATTTTAACTTGTCATATAGAAGAAGAACTTGTCTGTGTTTATACATTATAAGCAAGAATAAGGAAAGGAGGCATCTTCCTGCATGCCTGGATGCCTTTGGAGGAAATGTAAGCTAAAATACTGTCTACTGCAGCTTCACAATATTTATAACAACTTAAAATTCATGTAACCTTTTACCCAGAACCTCCACTCTCCTTGCATCTAAGTAAAACAAAAGATTGCAAAAAAAATTCAATACTGCACTGGAAATAAGATGCATATTTAATACCAAGTCTACTCAAAATACATTATGTTCATACATTCATTGGAATAACATACACTGTTAAAAAACACATGCTAAGTCTGCTTAAACAGATACTGAATATAATGCCATCTACTTAGGGAGAGTAATGCTCAAATCATGGCATATCCTGTTGTAGAAGCAATAAGAAGTATATCTGCATGCTTGTAATCTTAGTGTATCGGGGAGAATTATATAAGAAATTGTCAACAATAGGTGCTATTGGAGAAGAAAAATTGGGTTCAGTGGAGTTTGGAAAGTTTTACTTTTGATTTGTTTATCCCATTTCTTTTGAATTTTTTATTGTATAAATATATTTCCTGAGCCGGGCGGTGGTGGCGCACGCCTTTAATCCCAGCACTCGGGAGGCAGAGGCAGGCAGATCTCTGTGAGTTCAAGACCAGCCTGGTCTACAAGAGCTAGTTCCAGGACAGGCTCCAAAATCACAGAGAAACCCTGTCTCGAAAAACAAAAAAACAAAAAAAAAATTTCCTTCAGGAAAAGAAATCAGGTTACAGTAATAAAAAAAAGTAATTGAAAAAATAAGTAATCAAAGGAGGAGGGAGCTTTCTGTGATGGGTCGACAGAACAGCTGCGCAACCAAGTCTGAATTTAAATGTTATCTAAAACGGGCCTCGGATGCTGCATGTCAACTAGAAATAATGTCATCTCAAGTTAATGGATCTGACTGCCTGATAAATACCAAGACCGAGTCCCTGTAAGCATTTTTTTAAAATGAAACCATGACCAGTGTGCTTAAGCAGTTTCCTGTCTCTTCTGGGGGAAAAAAAAGCATAGTCTTTCCCCTGCTTTAATTCAAACCTGTAAGTGGATGAGCAGAGCCGGAAACAGTAATTTGACAGATGTGTGTTCTGCATCCCACTCCTTCCCTGTACAGCTACTGATTTACTCTTTGACTTTAAGTACAGCATAGTATTTGTTTTGATACATACATTTGAATACACGCTCGCTGTACTTTAACTCAGTGACAGTGGGTGAGCAAGTAACTTTGAGATTAGCTAAAGAAAACTGCAAAGTTTGTTTCTTTGGTGGCTTAAGGCTCACTGTGACTTTTGTTAGGAATGTTTTCGTGATGAGAAGACCCTGAGTCTACCTGACCTATTTTTATTAACCAGAATGCTAATGCAGGATTTTGTACTAAGAAATATAAATGATGTTTTTCCTCCTAGGAAGACAAAGGAACTTGCTGGGTGACTCACCCCGAAAGAAAAGAAAGAAGAAAGAAAGAAAGGAGGAAGGAAGGAAGGAAGGAAGGAAGGAAGGAAGGAAGGAAGGAAGGAAGGAAGGAGAGATAGAGGGAAGGAGGAAGGGAGGGAGGAAGGGAGGGAGGAAAGAAGGGAGGGAGGAAGGAAGGAAGGAAGGAAGGAAGGAAGGAAGGAAGGAAGGAAGGAAGGAAGGAAGGAAGGAAGGAGAGATGGAGGAAGGAAGGAAGGAGAGAGGGAGGAAGGAAGGAAGGAGAGAGGGAGGAAGGAAGGAAGGAAGGAAGGAAGGAAGGAAGGAAGGAAGGAAGGAAGGAAGGGAGAGAATCAGTTTAAGTGCTTCAGTTTTACTCATCCATTTCTGTTTTACATTGAAAAATCAAGACATCTCTAATAAGGCACTAGAAATACTACTAAAAATGCCCTACTGAGAATCATAATTTTCTGCTTGTGTTGCTGACACAAATTTTTAGTATGAATTCTCTCACCAAAAATCTCTGAAAGTATTACATCTGCTGACGTCCTTTGTGGGATGGGCACCCACTCACCCTCATTCAACGTGATTTACATTCTCCTGATCTTGTAACATCTCATTTCAATTCCCTTCAATATGCCACTCAATGGACTCCATAGGCAACAAGCCTCCTTACTGATAATGGAGCTCTTAATATCATCACTTCAATCCTTTATCTCCACCTGCTCCAAAAACCTACTGCTACACAAGCATCCAAATGTTGGCCAAATATTTTCTGCATTGCTCTGCACTTATTTTCTCACTTAATGAAACAGATCCTCAGAGCACTTGCTAGCCACACTTAAAAAAAAATTCATTCATCAAGTGAATTAACACTTAAAGGAAGAATAGAAGACAGCCTCAAGAAGGACTGGCCTGATCACGATCTGTTATTAAAATTTGGCTGAGTGGATGGTTCAGATGAAGACACAGAGAAGACTGAGAAGCAAGTTTCCAATAGCTACACTGTGACACCATACTTAACAAGATGGGCAAACTAACTGGGACATATGGTGGCTTGTCCACATTTTAGGAAGGGACTTTGAAAGCTAGAAAGTCTTTTAAACTTCTACCCACAACAAACTAACATGTCATAACAGCAATCAAATGGCAAGGTGTGCCTAGGTAACACTGCGTGAAAGTGAGAACAAACTCAAGATTAAGATATACAGTAGCGTCCCTAAGTTTTGTTTTCTAATGTTAAAATTGAAGTGATATATCAACCACTCCAAGCATAGCAGATAGCCCTGTGAACACTTCACTGATCTAGAATTTAAGCTCTTGGACTCCAGATGTTACAGTTGCTTAGCCAGGTAGTCTTGCCAGCAGATGGTAAGTCACAAACTAAATGGCTCCTTGACAATTAGAACCAACAAAATGAACTGGCAAGGACCTCTGTGACAGGAACTTGAAGAACGTCCACAAACTTTAGAAACTGGAAGATGGTACTGAGGAGAGCCTTGTGATGAAATACCAGAATGGCATTTTTCTGCCTTAATTTACCAATTTACCATTACTTAATTTACTAATGGTAATTTACATTAGTAAATCACACTTTGTATTTTTTCATGGACTGAGTGTATTCTCAGATGCAACGTATTGTCTTCAACTATCGGGAGGATTTCAGAATGGCGCATCAAACTATAAAACGTGTGACATTTGACTTGATGAGTTTGACCTTCCTGGCAAAGCTTACTGAAGATACTGTGAGGCATAAATTTGCTAGGCGTGCAGTTTCTAGGGTTGGTTTCCATCCATTCCCAATCCATCTACATGAATCACTAGAGAGAATCAAACCCAAGATCCAAGACTAGGAATGAGTGGGGAGAAGAAGAAATGTATTCTGGCAAAATAAATTATTCAAATGTGGTTGGACTTTATATTTTTAATGAAATTATTTGTTATTCTTTCAACCATGTATTCAATCCAGCCTCTTAAATATTACTCCATTCCTGTAATCATAAATCTTTTCTGAGTTTGGTAGACATTTTTAAGTTGACCTGACAAGATAATACAAGATTTCTAATTTTACACACATGATTTTTTAAAATTACTATAAAATTAAAATATAAGACTATTTTATCACTGTGAAAACATGAAAAACATGTACTCCACAAGGAATATTTTAATTCTATTCCATTAATCTTAGTGAAACAACTCCATCCCTGTATGTTCCATATGCTTACCACAATCAGGTCAGCTGTTTTTTTTTAAATATATATTTATGTATTCATTTATCTTAAGACAAGATCTCATATAACCCAGACTAGCCTCAAACCTACTCCACAGCTGAGAATACCTTAAACTCTCAACCCTTCTGACTCTACCCTACAAATGATGGTATTACAGGTGTGGGCCATCGCGTCCAGATAATCTGTAGTTTTAGCTGCAAGAAAATGATAAGAATACTTTTAAAGAAGATACAGAACTAGAGTGAACCTAAGGATGTAAGTCTACGCAGAAAACACATACTGACTATTGGACACTGTAAACGGCAGGCTACATACAGTGGTATTTAAGCCTTACAACAACCAGAGGAGATGCATTGTGAAACCCTTATTTTGAATCTCGCAAAATTAAATTTCAAAACTATCATTAAAGAAAAGAGAACTATGGTATATGTGAGATAAGTGATTATCGTAAGGACAATAAAAAAATACACTCAACACTCTCTACCTTCCATCTGCGGCAAACAATGTCCCATGCTAATTGTACTAAATCTTACCTGAACTAATGTTACATGAATCATTTTTTGAGATGGTATCTACAATAACTTAGTATAAAAGTCCTAGTGAAACGTCCTTACCTATGCTACCCTACTTACCCACATCTTTAAACAGATATTGATGTCACAACTTCTCCATAAATAATTATGTAGTAACAACACACTCACTGCTTCATTTTACAATGTTGATATTCCTGTTATTTAAAATAAAAACCTGTTTCAGTACTTAACTTCCGAAATAATCAGCAGGTACTAGCTAAGTTATTCTTTGGTTAATGATAAAGTCTAAACTAAGTTGCCTTTAGCTTAGATATTGACCTGGATCTTATTATAAAATATAAAACAACATAATATCAACATAAATTATGTTCTGGATGTTTCTATATCATAAAAAATTCTCATAAGTGGTACACTGAATTGGTTGTGTAAGGAACGAACTTGCACCTGGTATAGATCATTGTTTTCATATATCTACTTACAGCAAGGCTGCCACTGTTATGTTGTTATTTTGGCCACCAAATAGTAATCGTAGAACTGTAGAATTCCAGCCTGTAGGCTTTTCCTGGCTGTTGATTTTTTTTTCTACAATCCAGTTAGAAGATCGCCATTTCCTAGTAGTTCTAAACTTAGACCGTAAATTACAATGCTACACTTTCTGAAAGTTCAGTACCAAGTGCACCACCATTTTCGAAGTAATTTAGACTGCTGTTCCATGAGCACAAGGTTAAGGTTGGCCTGGCTCTGAACAACAGTGGACAGCTATAGAAACATTTTCAGTGATAGCGTCTTACATCTTTCACTCTTTTTCTCAGTCCTTCAAAGAGTGCATCAGGTCAAAAGTATAAAGAAGAATATTACATAGCGTATTCTAAAATGAAAAGGCAGAAAAGTGATACCTCCTGTGCAACAATAAAACCGAAGGACAAACTCACAGCCTAAGGAGATTATACAAGATGCACCAGGGGACAAACATTGCTGAACCGTTGCAGTCCTGGCAGCTGGTTAGCCTCAAGAAAGGAAAGTGTCCTTTGGCAGTAATTCCTCAATGACTATTTCCTACTATATGAAATAGATGCTTATATATCAATTCAATACACTGTTATGTAAACTAGTGAAGAAAGAATCCAGACACTATCCACTTACAGATAAATATCCTATCTCCCCTTTCTATCACTCCCACTACCAATATTTAATAGTTTTCGCAACTCTTTCTGAACTTCAACAAGTGTAGCTCATCTCACATTTTTGGCATGGAGTTGTCTTAACTTTAGGGCACGACAACCCTACTGTCTCACTCTCCTACTGTCTCACCTTCTGGAGCTATAGCTATAAGCCAGTACAGCTAGAAAAATTATTTTCAGGACCCAACAGAGATGGTTCAGTGGTTAAGATCTTTGCTCCTCTTTCACAGAAACCCATTTCAGCTTCAATTCCTAGCTCCCACAAGGTGGCTCAAAATCATCTGCAAATCCAGTTTCAGGGGAACCAGTGCTCTCTTCTGGCTTTGTGGGCACCAGATAGGCAAATGTTTTACAGATGTGGATTTAAACAAAACTCGCATACATAAAATAAAATTTAAAAATTTGAAATGCTTTATAGGAATTACAAATGGCCAATAACTGCATGAAATGGGGTTAAATATTAACAGTTGGGGAAATGAAAATCAAAACTACATTAAAGGGAGATGATTCGGCAAGTGACGTGCTGGCTGCACAGCCACTCCAACCTCGGTTCAGATCTCCAGCACCCACTTAAGTGCAGCCATGGTGGCAATGCATGTGGAATGCTGGCACTGGGGGGTCACAGTCCACTGGAAGTGGATCCCAAAGTCTTCGTGGCCAGCCAATCTAGCCAATAAGTGAACTCCAGAGTTGAAGAGAGACCCTGTCTCAAAAAGGAAGACACTGACTAACCAAACACATATACATCCCACAAACACACACACACACCTACATGCAAGCACATACACAGAGAAACACACATACACACAAACACAAAGACACAGGAGACACTCAAACACACACTCACGCAAAAACTCTATGAAAACAAAGGTTTTTAAAATACCTGCGTTGATATCATTCCAGTAGAATTACTGTCATTCAGAAACCAAGGAAGGAGACTTGGGGGTTGGGGAGTAATATAGAGGAAGGGGAGTGGAAAAAGTATTGTATTTAATTAAAATGTGTTAAAAGGGAAAATGCTTGTGAAGTAACTGGAGAGAAAGAACTCTTGCTAATCGTGGGAAAGAATGCAAACTACTAAAGTCACTTTGGGAATAAATTTACTTACAGAAAGAAAATAGGACTTGGTGACCCAGATGTGCTGTTTCTTAGGTGTCAGAAGAATCATCGTTAACAAACAATACAGACCTCTGTCCACGAATGTTTACAGTGTCACTGTTCACAATAGGCAATTAAGGGATCAGTCTAGGTGCCAATCTGAGGATGAATGAATAAAGAACACACACACACACACACACACACACACACACACACACTAGAATTACTCCATCATAAAGGAAAACACAATTGTATTTCTTTCTAGAAAATGAGTGGAATGAAGAGTTAGAGATCATCCTGGTAAAGGAAATGTGTTAGTACAGCAAAGACAGGGATCATATTTTCTGTCATGTGTGTAATAGGCAAACATATAGACATAGGTTTACATATGTAATACATATAAACATATGTAATACATAGGTTTATAAATATGTAATGCATATTTATAAATATGTAATACATAGGAATGACAAAGAAAAGATGAGGACTATGAGCAGTGAGGACCAAGAAGGTCGTGGGGGAAGGATAAGAGTGAGAGAAGAGGTACCCACTGTGATCAAAGCACATTACATTCCTATGTGGAGATGCAGGCATACCGTGTCTCATCTTAGCCTCGTTAAAGCCTGTATCCTCTCCTGACCACCGCTCCAGTACTAGCCTTTAGATGAAAAGAGAATATACAAAAATTAGCTTGTGGGAACCTAAAATGCATCACTAATCTCATTTAGAATTTCTTTTCAGAGTGCAGAGAATTGAAATGTTTAAACAGCAAATAATTACATCAGCTCAAATTGAATGTGGAAATGTTATCGCTAATCCTAATCCCACAGATAATCAAGACACGCAGTTCTGAGATGGAGGTGATTCTGTGCTTCTTTGAGAGCATAGGGATGTTATGTCTTAAGCTACCAACAACACTGTAATTGAAAATAGAAATATAAAGCCTGGTGGTGGTGGCCCATGCCTTTAATCCCAGAACTCGGGAGGCAGAGGCAGGAGGATCTCTGTGAGTTTGAGGCCAGCCTGGTCTATAGAGCAAGTTCAGGACAGACAGGGCTGTTACACAGAGAAGCCCTGTCTCAAAAGACAAAACAAATAAAAACCAAAAAAATTTATAACCCTGTCTTGCCAGCATTTGTGATTTACTGATAAAGTCGAGAGCCCCTCAGCATCAAAGAAAGAACTCATCTAATTTAGAAACAAAACAAATAGTAAAGTGTTGTGTGTGTGTGTGTGTGTGTGTGTGTGTGTGTGAGAGAGAGAGAGAGAGAGAGAGAGAGAGA
>NC_022024.1:13806897-13812728 GCF_000317375.1 Microtus ochrogaster
AGAGAGAGAGAGAGAGAGAGTAAATATAGCTCCTTTTTCATCAGAATTGTGAGCTCCCTCAGATTTTGACAATGACATCTTCATACTTTTAAAACAAGAACAAAAACAATCAATGTATCTGGTAATCCAAAATACCACATCGGTTATCATATTTTTCTTTTTGCAGGACCCAGTTATAATGTTTTTTTTCCAAAGGTGGTATTATCAGTACTCAGTGCCTAAAGTCTTTAGGAGAGAAACACATTTTGTACACATAATAAGCAAATTAGAAGATCTTTTTCCTACTCAAATTGTCTGTTGAATCAGACATCATGAATAATATAACTCGAAGAAGTAGCCTAATCAGGATGTATTATTGAATACCTTGATTTGGAACTCTAAATCAAAAACAGATGGTTAAAAATAAAAGTTAATGTCTTCATAAAACAATCAAGAACAGTAATGTGCATCATGCGTGTTGGATCGGCAATCAGATCTGTTGCCAGGACTTAATGTGATAGTATCGATGTCACTGTCATCTGCATATGTCTGACTAGGCTTTTGTGCCATGTAATACGTGTCTACCCCATACTCTTGGAATAAATTGCTCTCTTTCCTGAAGCAACCATTACATAGCAAGTGATTGCTCAATATCACTGAGGCCAAGAGAAAGAATATACACACAACTCAAAGCCATCTGTTCTCCCAAATGCTGTTTACTGGGTTAATAAGGATTCATTTAATCTGTGGATGTGTGTAAACTAGTCAGGTGAAGGAAGCAATGTCGAATGTAAAAAAAAAAAGTGAATCTTCTCACACACCTGTGGGTTATTCACAATGAGGTCATTGACCATAAGGCTCTTAGAGCTCCTATATTATTGTTTGCTTGTATCAACCTTAATAACACTGACTGTATGTTGTGTGCATGAGGGACCCCGGATTCCTGCAGTGCTCCAATTATGCACTCAATTGGTGGCATCTGCCACAGTACTGGCAATGTAGAATACTCTGAAGGCTTTGTCCCTACACAAGGTGATGTAGTTGTCTTTTCATTAGCCTTCAAAGTGAGGAAGAGGAGACTGTCAAGTTCAATTTCAGAGACAAGAGTGAGAGACATTGAGGAGTTTGTTGTAATTATACTCTCATTGTTTCCACCTCACCTAATTGAGTGGTAGTGAGAAAAGGCTGTAAACATAGACACTTCCCTGAAAATAGGTCTCTGCAACTAATATCATATGTGATTTCAATAAAGCTAAAACTTTCCCAAAGATCTTAGGTATTGAACTGATGTCATGACTGATGGGAGTCAGCTACCTAAAAGTTGGAAAATGTTGGAAGAAAAACATATAAAGTAGGAATTGACAACCTGTGAAGGCATTGGCTAGCCAATCTCTCCACTCAATGATCTGACTATTGCTCCTGTAGAACTGATTAATATGCACTCCAATTGTCTTTGAAGTTATGACCTCATGCATAGTTTGGTCAATAAAAAATGAATGCATTTTGACTTCCAAAGATGACCTTAAAATACACAATCTCATCTTCTTTTTCTCTCCCTTGCTCACTCTACCTAATTCTAGAGTCAAAAGGAAACTTCAGAATAGTAACACTCTGATCTTTAAATCATCACTTCAAAATGAGACAGACAAAACACATGAGGTGCAGAGCCGCATCAATAAACTTGAGTACCTCGATCTGAAGGTTTGTTACAGCAGCTAATAGCATTATCCTGCCTAGCATATCCTGCATACATAAATCTCGCTTTTGTTTGTAATTTTTAACAATCCCAAATCATTAAAGGTTTTACCGAATAAGAATGGGCATAAGTTTCAGATCCATGGGAAGCACATGCAGATCAGATGACATCACCTGCATTTAGACACTGCAGTGAGGGGATTGGGTGTTTCCTTTCATCTGGTGAAAAACTGATCAATTCCAGAAATCCAATTATCCCTCCTTCTCTCCTGCCAACCCCAAACACACACAGACACACACACACACACCACAAAGAGAGAGAGAGAGAGAGAGAGAGAGAGAGAGAGAATCAGTCATTCCCTGAGATGTGTACATACTGGATGAGTTACTCACAAGAGACAATCTCAAAACATTCACCCTCCCCAGAAGCAACAAAATGAGCACACCTCATCAAAAACAGTGGCTAAAGATTGTGAACCATGAACTTTCTCTCCTCCCCATCATATGAAAACAAAAATATGAACCATAAAGCAAGAAGGGTTCCGATTAAATGAGAGGAGCTCAGGCTGGTCTCTGATAAGAGTCTGATGATGATGCAATGGCTAAGCTGTTTGGAACAGAGCCGGTCCCAGCAGGAGATTAGGGTCTGTGCAAAGCTTCATTAAACCCAGCATTTCTGCTGTCAGGAAAGTCTAAAGAAACAGCCATGATACCATCAGGAAAGCCGTTTTGTGTAATAAGCGAGCAGAGCCCCTGTATTCTTTCAGCAACAGCCTACGGAAAGGAGACTAGTAACAGAGTTACATAAACTAGCCTCTAATTTTTGAAGCTACCTAAGAGAGAGTCATCGAAGCTAACCTGTCTTCAGATCTAAATGGGACTTAAACAATTTTTTAAAAGATCATTCTTTTGTTCTTTAATACAGACAAGAAAAGGTAAGTGCATGTAAAATTATGTAATTTCAAAATTGATCATATCCAAAAGATACCTCATCAAGGCTCATTCTTAAGGAACCCCATGGAGAATGTTGAATTTGGGGGTATATGTACTTTGTAGTCACTGAAGAAATTTGTATTTAGTAACTCGAAAACCGCTTTTAGAAACCAGGGAGATTGACTGGCACCAACCTCATGAGGATAGTATGCAAGTATAGCAAACAAGCTTTTGTTTTGCTCATGTAGACAATAGCCATCATTGTTAGCTTAACCTAGACATCTACAAAGAGCAGCCATATCAGGATTGCAGGCTCTTTCCTTTCCAGTAGTTATCAGGGGCCCTGTGAAATAGCTTGACACACCATCGTCTCCTCAGAGTTGCTAGAGTCTTCCTGTTGTGGGAATTCTTTCAGCCAACAGCTTTTGGATTACTGGCCCTTAGGGAGTGGTATGAGGTTCTGCATATGGACTGATAAGCAGAGAGAAGAGGCAGACTTGCTCTCTTGGGAAGTCAGGGCAGAAGCAAGCATATGCAGTTGACCACATCTCCCTGGGGCAAGCAGGCTTTCACCTTGTCTGAAATTCTGTGAGTCTTTGATACCCTTTGTATCCAATTTCCTTTGTATTCCCATAATAAAGACAATTTTTAACTCTTGCAATCTCCCTTGGTTTATCTTCCATTTTGATGACGGTGGCTCTTCAGTAAGTGAACTGCTATTTTACTACAATAAAGACTCCTTACTTCAATGTACCTGAAGAAACACTATTAAAACCCACTGTTGGGTTTCTCCATTATTTCTCCTTTGGTAGATTTAGAACAGAAATTGAAATTCAAATTATGTATTCTAACAAATGTCCAGATGATACCAATGCTACTCAGGGATCATGTTCCAGGAATTGTCATTTTAGTGTTTTGGATTATAAGTAAGACTATATGGAAATTACTTCATTTGATCATAATGCATGTACTAGAATTTTGTTTTGTTTTGAGATAGCAGAATAGATTAACCGAACTCACTATGAACCCCTAATAATCTTTCCTCTACCTGCCAAGAGTTGAGACTATAGGTGTACATATCAAGCTCAGTTAATGATTATTTTTGTAATTCTCCAGTTATCTTCCCTACAGCAGGGAGAATGTGATCTCTTACTGAAATTATATTTTAAACACTCTGCTGCTTTTCAGCTTTGAGATTAAAAAATAAATATCTTAGACAATGTTTAAATGAATGTTTTAAATGAATGTTTTAAAAATGACATTGTTTAAATGAAAAGCACATAAACCATTTGCCCTAACACAGAGATGGCATATGTTAAACTGAAAAGTATTAAGGAAATTCAAATATACATTGATGGAGTCCTGTTCACTGAATCTCTTCAGGTAGTGCCTTCCATTTGGTCTTTACAGCATCAGGAGAAGGATCTGAGGCAAAAGACAAGAGAGTGCATGACTCCCTAAGTCACAGTTCTTTACGTTGGAAAGTTTCTTGTAAATCAGGATTTATTTAACCTTCCTATGTTTCTTAATCTTGCTAAAATGTGAAATTCCAAACATATTATAGATTTATTTTCAAAGGCTCAACCTTTCTAAAGCGGGTGCTTCTAGTTTGCAAACCCTCTTGGTTGGTTGGAGCTATGGCAGACATCTGATGCCTTCGTGAACAGTCTCTTGCTTTCAAGGTGAATCCCAATGCCAGGGCTGGAGGAAGATACTCAGAATAATCATCAAAAATAGCCCAGTCTGATAATTTCTCCTACAGCTGCCTCTGAAGGAGGCTTAATTGGTCTTGCTTCCTAGTCATTGCAAAGACAGATGTTAAATGACCAGCCACTATAGACGATCCTCCCTCCTACTTTAAAAGAACAATTTGAAATTGCAAAATGTCTAAAAATGAAAAAGACATTTTCAAAGGGGTTGATTACTTAGTTATGATTCATTTCAATGGCTGTTTTTAAAGCTTGTTCATCTTATGAGGGAATGAAAAATTAAAGAATGACATTGATGAGGATCAGAGATGAATACTAATAACATCATGAATAATAAAGGCCATGAAGATCTTCATTAAGAAAGTACACTTGGCATGGATATAGTTTCAGTATACCTCATCTAAGGCTTCTATGCTGAAAATTTGATATGTTGAGATTGAGGTGTGTTGCTTAGGAGAGAGTGGTTAGGTATTAAGATCACAGACCTTAAAAGGCATGAGTGTAGTTCTCATAGACTCCTGTAAGATTTCCTATAAAAGTTATCTGCACCAACAAAACATAGGAAACAGATAACCTCACACCAGCAAATACCAAAGAAGAAAAACACGCAAACACTACCCTAGAAAAATAACAGGAATTAACAATCACTGGTCATTAATATCTCTTAATATCAATTGACATAATTCACATATAAAAAGACATGTTATAACAAAATGGATATGAAAACATGATCCATCCTTCTGCTGCATACAAGAAACACACCTCAATCTCAAATACAGGCATTACCTCAGAGTAAAGGGTTGAGAAAAGATTTTCCAATCAAATGGACCTAAGAAACAAATGAGTGTAGCTATCCTAATATCTAAAAAAAAAAAAAAAAATAGACTTCAAACTAAAATAAAAAAAAGAGATAGAGAAGGACATTTCATACACATCACAGGGAAAATCCATCAAGATGAAGTCTCAATTCTGAACATCTATGACCCAAATACGAGAGCACCTATATATGTAAAAGAAACATTACTAAAGCTTAAATCACACATCAAATCCCACACACTAATAGGAGACTTGAAACATTCCATATTCCCCAATGTACAGGTCTGTGAGACAGACACTTTATGAAGAAATAAGTGAACTAACAGACATCAAAATACCAAATAATTCAATTAAAAATGAGATACAGATCTAAGAAGAGAATTCTCACTTTTCTCCCCATCTCTCCTTACCCCCATCGCACCCCACCCCCAAGATCCCAACTTTCTTCCCGGCAATTTTGTCTACTTCCCATAGCCAAGAGGATAACTATATGTTTTTCCTTGGGTTCACCTTCCTATTGAGCTTCTTTAGGTTCACCAATTGTAGACTCCGTGACCCTTATTTATTGCTAGAAACCAATTATGAGTGAGTACATCCCATGCTCATCTTTTTGGGTCTGGGTTACCTCACTCAGGATAGTGTTTTCTATTTCCATCCATTTGCATGCAAAATTCAAGATGTCATTGTTTTTTACCGTAG
>NC_022024.1:13813526-13815379 GCF_000317375.1 Microtus ochrogaster
ATTTTCATTCTTCTACAGGTTGACATCCAGTTGTGCCAGCACCATTTGTTGAAGATGTTTTCCTTCTTCCATTGTATACTTTTAGCTCAACAGAGAAATCTCAAATTGCAGAAAGACACTTAAGAAATTAAACATCCTTAGCCATTAGGGAAATGCAAATCAAAATGACTCTGAAATACCATATTACAGCAGTCAGAATGGCTAAGATAAAAAAAAATAATACTCTATGCTGGAAAGGACACAGAGTAAGGGGAACACTCCTCCATTGCTAGTGGGAGTGCAAACTTGAACAAATACTTTGGAAATCAGTATGGCAGTTTCTCAGTAAATTGGGGATCAATCTACTATAAGACCCAGTAATACCATTCTTGGGCATATACCCATAGGATGCTCAATCATATGACAAGGGCATTTGCTCAAATCTGTTCATAGCACCATTATTCATATTAGCCAGAACCTGGAAAGGACCTAGATGGCCCTCAACCAAAGAATAGAGAAGAAAATGATGTACACTTACAAAATGGACTATTATTCAGTAGTAAAAAAAATAAATGTTATCTTGAAATTGGCAAAAAAAGTAGATGGAACTAGAAAAAAAAACAACATTCTGAGTGAAGTAACCCAGACCTAGAAAGACAAACATTTTATGTACTCACTCATAAGAGAATATTAGGTGTGAAGCACAGAATAATCAGTCTCTAGTCTACATCACCAAAGAAGCTAGGTAACAAGGAGAACCATAAGAGAGACACACAAAGATCCTATTGGGATAGACAAGATCTTCTGAGAAAATTGGAAGGGAGCAGGGAGAAAGGAGAGAAAAATGGGAAAGGTGCAGAAGGAAAGTGGGGTGGAGAACTTGAGTTAACAGGGTGGCCTAGATGGGGGAAGGACCAAAAGAGAGAGCAAGGAAAGAGATACCTTGATAGTGAGAGTCATATGGGGTTAGTGAGAAACCTTCCACAAGGGAAATTCCCAGGAATCCACAAGGATGACTCCAGCAAAGACCCTAAACTATTGTTGCTTCCTGTAACCTCAGAGTGATAAGTTGTTTACTGTTCTGTCTAGTTGAGAGGAACCTCCATTACCTGTTGGAGAAAGGCACTTATTCATTTCTGGCTTTTTAGATCCAAAATAATCACTCAGATACTGTATTAATTAAATCATTGTTTGTCTTATTAGCTTATGCATATTTCTAGAAAACTCTTTTTTATTGAAAAAAAATTTCTGCCTCCTCCTCCCCTCCCATTTCCTTCCCCCTCCACCCACTCCTCTCCCCCTCCACCCACTCCTTTCCCTCTCCCTCTCCAGTCCAAAGAGCAGTCAGGGTTCCCTGACCCGTGGGCAGTCCAAGGTCCTCCCCCCCTCCATCCAGGTCTAGGAAGGTGAACATCCAAACAGCTAGGCTCCCACAAAGGCAGTACATGCAGTAGAATCAAAACCCAGTGCCATTGTCCTTGTCTTCTCAGCAGCCCTCATTGTCCGCCATGTTCAGAGAGTCAGGTTTTATCCCATGCTTTTTCAGTCACAGTCCAGCTGGCCTTGGTGAGCTCCCAACAGATCAGCCCCACTATCTCAGTGGGTGGGTGCACCCCTCGTGGTCCTGACTTCCTTGCTCATGTTCTCCCTCCTTCTGCTCCTCATTTGGACCTTGGGAGCTCAGACGGGTGCTCCAATGTGGGTCTCTGTCTCTGATGGAGGAAGGCCATTGGTTAATTAAATAAAGAAGCTGCTTGCCCTGATAGGTTAGAACGTAGGGGGAGGAGTGAACAGAGCAGAATGCTGGGCGGAAGAGGAAGTGAGGTCAGACTCCACAGCTCTCCTCTCAGAGAGACAAGATGCTCCCCTCTTGC
>NC_022024.1:13821374-13821875 GCF_000317375.1 Microtus ochrogaster
TATGATAGGGCATCTCTTGGGTATATTCCCAAGAGTGGTATTGCCATTTTTTTTCCTTGGCAAACCAGGAAGCCTTCTTAAAGGAGCTGCACAGGTTTTTGCTGCTACCACTGAGTCAGAAAAACCTCTCTTAAAGGATCTGCAGCATGCTCCTATCGAGAAGAGCCCATCCAAAATATATGTGGCTAAATTTTGTCTTTTATACTTAGAATTCCTTTCTAAGCCCTCTCAGGTTTTATGTGGAATTAGCTAGCACACTTTGGGTGCCAATTTTTTGTAAGGAGGCTGCTTGTTTGTTTTTGGCCCCTCAGCTCCAAAATAATCAAAGAGAAACTGTATTAATTAAATCACTCTGGGCCAATTAGTACTAGATTCTTATTGGATAATTCTTTTTTTTTAATTTTTCTTTTTTTTATTTATTTTTTTTATTAAGAAAGAAAAAAAATTTTTCCGCCTCCTCCCAGCCTCCCCCTCCTCCCACTCTCCCCCCCCTAACTTCCC
>NC_022024.1:13822550-13838945 GCF_000317375.1 Microtus ochrogaster
ACTTGGGGCAACGGGATGATTGGGATACAGGAAGGTAGGATAGGGGAGCAGGGAAGCACATATCTTAATTAAAGGAGCCATCTTAGGGTTGGGTAGAGACTTGGACCTAGAGGGGCTTCCAGGTGCCTAAGGAGAGGTCCCCACTTATTGGATAATTCTTACATTAATTAATTTAACCCATTTCTATTTATCTGTGTATCATCACATGTCTGTGGCTCACTGGGAAAAGTTCCATCTGGCATCTGTCTTTGGCATGGCTACATGACTTCTCTCTGACTCCACCTTCCTTCTCCCAGCATTCAGTTTAGTTTTCCCTGACTAACTCTACTCTATCCTATTACAGGCCAAGGAGTTTCTTTATTCATTAACCAATAAAAGTAACACATACACAGAATGAATTCCCACACCAGAGGGATACCTTGCTCAGCCTAGATATAGTGGGAAGGGCCTTGGTCCTGCCTCAAAGTATGTGCCAGACTTTGTTGACTCCCCATGGGGAACCTTACCCTCTCTAAGGAGTGGATGGGGAATGGAGTGGTAGAAGGTGGAGGGAGTCTGAGGAGAGGAGGAAGAGGGAACTAGAATTGGTATGTAAAATAAGAAAAGATAATTAAAAAAAAGATTTCCAAAGAATGGAATGATCCTGACCCCCAAATCTCTCTATCTTTCTAGACTGCTTCCCTTATATATAGAGTCCCACTGGTATGCATTTATCATGTTATGATATTCACACATGAACCTAACAATGACGATCATATGTGGGCATCGTTTTCTTTCATCTTCAGAAATGTAGACTAAGCTTTCTTTTCTCATAAGGCATGCAGTTTGAAGAAATGTGTTCTAGTAACAGAAAACAGGTTGCTAACACAACTTCCTTTAAGGATTTGGAGTGGATTTGAAGACTAGATCACAGATCTCAATGTTTTGTGTAACTCAGGATGACTTTGAGCTTGCTATAGAACTATTGATAAGGACTTTGAATCCTGAGCCTCCTGCCTCCACTTTTTAAGTGCTGGAACTACAGGCATGGACAAACTAGCACCACTACCAAGAATGAGTTCAACTGGAAGTATTTTGTTTCCCTATATTTTCTGGATGTGCAATGCAAATTCACAGAGCCATGGATTTGAATAAAATATATGACCTCTCCACAAGTTTGCAAAGGAAGATCATGGCTGCTGAAGGCATTTCAACATAATGAAAGCATTTGGGGAGAGCATTTTCATCACTATTGAAAACTAAAAATGTGTATCTGGATTCTGAGATGCATTTTTTTATCATTATGAAAAGCTTTTTAAGATTAAAGGAAATCATCTCCAATTTCATCTGTAAGAAGGTAGAAGAAGTAGGACAGAAGAAAGTGCAGCAAGTGAGCAAAAATAGCAACACTGAATAAAACCAGAAGCCTGGAGCACGGACATATTACTTATTCATTTGACAGTCTCTGGATTCAAACAGGAATTACATGCTCTGAATACATCAAATATTAGAATTTCCTAGGGATACAAAATTGAGAAGGAAGGCAGAAGCAATAATTGTATTCCACCCTAAGATGAACTTGGGGGATTTTTCTTGTTCATATGGGCAATGAATGAATTCTGTTACTAACAGTCTGTCCAAATTTTACTCCTTGTCCACATGTTATTCAATGTAATATACCTCATGTAATCCAGTTATCTATCCTGATTTTAGATGTGCCATGACACAGACAATGTTATCAGGATGAGCCATGAATTTCATTTTCCTTCATTTTTTGTGGGTGTGTACTGAGGCTCAAAGCCAGAACCACATGCACATTAGTTAACCAGCCAAGCCACCTTTCACAGAGCTATTATTTCCAGGCCAAGTACCACAGTATCTGATAGAGTTTTATAACTATTACCATTTTCTATACATGGAAGTAAAAATGATTACACCAGGGGTCACAATGCATGCTACAACACAACTGTTAACACCTGAATCCCGAGTTCCTGCTGTGTAGGTGGTGAGCTACACTGACTCCTAAGGATACACGGTCACGACTCCGATCATTTCAAAAAGTCTAGTGGGAATGCCAGGAGTAGCAACAGGTTACTACATGGAACTATTGTATAGACCTTGCTATGCTGAAGAGGAAACAGAACATGGAAGTAATCTGAGAGATGGGACTGTGGTTGTGTCTCCTACTGTCTTAAATCCCTTTCTGAAAATCTACAAAAAACAACGGCAAAACAACAGAATATACAACTCTTGCAATCCACAGAACACTGCTAGTTGAGCTTTTCCAAATCTTCAGGTCTAAAAGTGTGATATGACTGGAGCATGACTGCTAGAACACTCATGACCACTTAAGGATAGATTTCTGTTTGAAAACAGGCACCTGAATCAAGTTAGGGCAGGGGAAGAGATTGAAGGTGTAAGAAGGAATGAAAGTGAAGTCATTTTGGAAAGAACTTCAATTTTGAATAAGGGTCCAAGAAGGTTTACGTTCCCAAGGTTTCCCCAGACATCACTGAGTAGCTGATATTACTGACATCCTGGTTGGCAAGGTAAGACAAGAATGGTGGGCAAGCTGCCCCACCACAATTAAGTAACCCAACCGGTGAGAACAAGATACCCATAACATCAAGAAAGGTTCCTAGGAAAGTCCTTAATACTTCAATCCTGATTGATGCGAAGTATAAATATAACTTGGCACAGATGTTTGCAGTTATCAGGTTTAAAATCTCTGAATATTCTAACTTGGGGCCACAGTTTAGCTCATGAGTCTGTTCTATGGCCCTGACTTGATTGTAATAGATTTTTGTCATCTGCATTGACTTGGGGTGTGGGTTGTGTTGGCTCCAAGTGGACTCTATAACAAAGGTATACTGGAAAAAACAGAGTGAACTTTTTCTTTCCACTAAGGTTCCAAATTGAAAGGACAGTTCGTGTTGGAGAAATTAGCAGAACAAATTTATATTTAATTAGGTCAATACAAAAAAATTAAGAATAAGAAAATGAGAAACACTTAAATCTTTGAGTACTGGGTAGTGCCGTGCTTTGTTATTTGAGCCCATAAGCAATGCATGTTACTATGTATGTTACTAACAATGAATTGTTACTGTAACTCCCAGCCAAAATGTCTGATAACATCAACATTCATTTATTTTCTGAACTTAAAACTTAGATTATGATTTTTAAAATATCAATGTTACCTAAAGGAGGTGATATGACCAGGTATTTGAATGAAGACTGTTCCTACAGTTTAACAAAGCAGAAGACTAGGAAATGATTACCAATATATTGGGGTGTTGCTGACAGACACCAGGAAGGGTGTATTTATGGGGGTTGTGAGAGTAGCAAAGCATGTTTCATTTGTCAAAGAAAGCTACTTAGATTACAATCCAAGCCAGTTCATTCAAGACTGAAATTTTTGTTTAGTTCTGAAAAGTGTGTTTGAATAAGCAGCAATGGAGCTAACATTGATCTCCAGATCCTTCAAGGTCTACAGTTCTACGACAACCAACTATTTAGGAAAATCGTGCTTATCTCCTAGGATTGTGGGGTTGAATACAAATTCCTATCCTTCCTCCCATGTTGTCAGAGGCTGCTCATTCCTTTGCTGGCCTCTAAGATCCAAAATAATCACACATATAATATATTAATTACAACACTGTTTGGCCAATCACTTAAGCATATTGCTACCTAGCTCTTATATCTTTAATTAACCAATTTCCATTATTTTGTATTTTACCACGAGGCTCATGGTTTACTGTTAAGTTTCTGATTCCTGGCTGACAGCTTGCCTCTTTCTCTTTCGGCAGCTACATGGCATCTCTCTGACTTTGCCTTCTTTCTTCCAGGATTCAGTTTAGTTTTCCCATCTAACTCTATTCTGCCCTGCTATAGGCCCAAAGCAGCTTCTTTATTAACAAATGGTAATAAAACATATTCACAGAATACAGAGGGGAATCCCACATCACTCCCATGAGGCTCTTCCACTGTGTATAGTTGGAATAGACTGTAGATTCTTCATCATTATCAACCACTAGTGGTGGGGTCTGAGTTAACTATACTTTAATAATCCAGCAACACAGAGAGAAAAAAAAACCAGAATCTCAAACATACCTCTCTCCTCATAAACCTGTACAGAAAACTGCTGTGCAAATTTATAAGTAGACTATAAAGAAAGTGGACGCCAATTTGAAGTCTTTCAGTCTATAGGTAGAAACCATCTCAACTGGAGATTATTATATGTACTACTAATGGACCAATTAGCACTGCAAACATTTAACACAATTCTTGTAGCTTATATAAGCAATCCTTATATTACACCACGAATGTAAGGTTCTTAGCCATGTATTCACTCTAGAGTATGAAATATTTCATAAGAAATGATGTTCATTTTATTGAATCATTGAAAACACCTTCAACTGAAACAAGGAAAATGGTGGCTATAAAGTCAATACATTAAAGAAGTGTGTTCTGATGTCACCCCTATGTGACTCAGGTTATGAATCCTGGTGACAACACAGTGACAGCTGTCACAACAATGGGGAACACAGAATCCTTAACAACATGATGTCAAATTATCCTCTTTGTGGAGTTTTACATTTTTCTCCCAATTGTGTCTTCTTTTTACCAATTTAACCTAAGAATAAAAGAGAAAGCGCCTTAATGGGACTACAAAAACGTGGTCCAGGTGTGAATATTGCTATTCACTCTTGTGAATTCCATTGTCGTTTTTATAAAGGGAAATTTATCACAATACTCAACCATCTTTCAATATAAATGCTTCCCAGGAAAATCACTTGACTCATAAAAAGTTCTGAAAATTTTGTTTAAGAAAATATGTCTTTATCAACTGACAAAATATTTTTATGCTTCATAGAGCATTATGATGTAGTCATAGAAATACATGGAACATTTAAGTTAACTTTCTCTTCTTGGAGCTACAGAATGGTGTGAGGCTCAGGGGATACCTCAGGGACTGAAGAGACAACCAAGAACCCAAGACCATTATACAGAATCAGGGGATGGAGTAGGCAAGCAGAAATACTGAACTCTGAAGTTTGGCATGCGTCCCACTATATGGTGCCTTCTTTGGTCTATGAGATAAGTACTTATTAATACAGTTTTTAGTTCATTGTATTAGAATACATCTCTCCATATACAAGAACTAGAAAACTGATTCACAGTGCAACCATATACAGAGGAATGACCTTGAGGAGGTGATGAGCTTGCTAAACTACTAAACTACTCCCAGTTTAGTGACTATCATGCAGGGAATTGGGCAGGAGACAGAATTTGCTATAGAAAGAATTTGGTTCTCTCCTTTGTAAGTGGGTCACCTGTAACTAGAGTTAGAAGGTGGTTGTTTTAGCAAAAATTCTTTTTTTTCAGTGGGGAGGTGGTTTTGAGATGGGGTTTTTTTGATAGCTTTGGAGCCTGTCCTGGAAACGTTAAAGACATGTGCCATCACCCGTGGGCCTGCAAATATTCTTTAACAAAACTGTGATTCAAGGTATTTAGAGTTGAAATCAAGAGCCTCAAGATTATTGATCTCTCTCCTAATCCAGTTAGTTTTCTCTGTGTTGGCATCCTTGTGTGTTTGGAGACCATAGCAGGCATCTACAGATGTTCATAGCCCCAGTATCCTCAGATTCTAGAAGAGGTAGATTTTGTATTACCCAGAGTCTAAATGTTGAGTGTCAACTAAAACTCTGAATTGAGCTGCCTGGAGTTGCATGCCTATCTTTTATCTTTGAATCAATCATTATAATAGAGCATAATTGTTCTCTAAATTAGAAACTTACATGACCAAAACAAAGGCACTCTCAGGTCTAAAATAGGAGAGAGAGCAAGGGATAAAATTGTTTACCAAAGAGTACAACGCTTCAAACCCTTCAGAATTATAAGAGCTGAGTGTTTCCATTTATGTCCAACCCATAGCATGTCAAAAGTGAAAATATACAGTCTCAATACGTAATACTGGTTTTCAGTTTGGCAGAATTTATAGCAATATGTAATAAAAGTGAAGGCAAGAGTAAAAAGAGGTGGCAAAAGCATCGCCAAGGGATAACAAAGGTGTGACAAGTAGCAAAATATAAAAAAAGCACCAGTAAGTTATCAAGGAAGGTTCTATTGGTTAGATATACACAACTTATACTAGGAAGATTGCCTGAAAAGACAAGGTGTATGAAAGAAATGACGAGATACATAATATATAAAATAAACGGCAAAGAAATTTTATAATTCTCTCAGGTAAGTTTAAGGTAAGTTAATCAACTATCATAATATATATTAATATGTAAATAAATAAAAGAAGAAGAAAGTGAGATGATTGATATAGCCAATTCCCATTGGTAAAGCACAATGATTTTGAGTGCTGCATTGTGAATAACATTTGTACAACAATTTTCAAAAAGATTAGAGAGACAATAAAGTGTTAACTTGAAGTAAGATGAAAGGTCAAAGCACTAAGAAATTATATTATTCACAGGAGGAGCCAGCTTGAGTATTGTAAAGAATTGTTCACCGTGTGGATAAAAATCTGTTCTCCAACTCGATACAGTAGTTTACAAAAATATGTTTTCCAAAGTAGTTAGTGCTCTAACATGGTCCTAATAGAAGAACTGATCTGAAAGCAATTGCATCAAATTATCCTTTTGTGTGAACATCAAAGTGAGCCAGTATTATAAGAAGTAATAGCAGGAGGTAGGACCAGGCCTCAGGAAAGTAAGGAGGGAAGGGCAGCATTGATGGGTCAGAAGAAGACGACACTGTCTATTCTGAGTATGTTTGAGTGACTCTGAGCCCGGACAGAGGAAGATGATAGAGATTATTCTTCATTACTCTGATCAGCCAAAAGCATCCCTTAGGTAATAGCCTGAGTGGTGTTTATAAACAGGGGTGGCTGGGAGTTAGAATTGAAAGTGATATTAAGAAATACAGTAGGAGAATAATGTAGAATGTATTTAAAAGTATATAACATACCCCTTGGCTTAATAAGGAGTGTGTGTATATATGTGTGTGTATGTGTTTAAAATGATAACGTCAGATTTAGGAACTAATTACCTTTAATGAGAGAGAGAGAGAGAGAGAGAGAGAGAGAGAGAGAGAGAGAGAGAGAGAGAGATATTCTGTGTGTGTGTGTTGGTGTATCTGTGTAACTGTGCCTGAGTGTGTCTTTGTGTCTGAGTGTCTGTCAGTGTGTGTGAGAGAGTCTGTGTGTCTGTGTGTTTGTTCCTGTGAGTCTGTGTATCTGTGTCTGTGTATCAGTGTGTGAGTCTGTTTCTGTGTGTCTGTCTTTGCTGTGTCTGTGTGTGAGTCTGTGTATCTGTGTGTTCATGTCTGTGTATGTGTCTGTGTGTCTGTCTTCGTCTATGTGTGTGTGTGTTTAAAATGATCTCATCAGATTTAGGAACTAATTTCCTTTCATTCTTGCTGTTTCCTGTGACTGACAATCGCACATTCACTGAAAAAGCTGACGTTACCAAACACTGAACTGAAAATTTTCAATGCACCACTGAGCAAAACCTTGAAGTTAAGCTCCGTTTCCATAGCAACCACAGTTTAGCCCCCACGGCAGAGTTAGACCTTAGCTGGGGTCTTCACTTACAAGTAGTCAGAAAGGCCTGATGATCTCTGAGGAATGCCATAGAAGGTTTGCTGGTTACATATAAGTCAGTCCCCATTGTTCCTTCCCCTTCACTGTGAGAAATAGCCCCGGAGCAGACATTCAGAAGCCAACTGGGACAAAATGAGAGTCGAATTATGTGCACTTGGGCATGCAGCCATATTTTCTATAAATTTATTGATAGATTCACTCAAGAAAGAGAGGAATTTGGCAATGGATCTGCGGCAACAAGAGGTCTAAATTATGTGACTTAATATTGAGGGCCCACCTCTTCACATTCATACATACCCTGGCAGAGCCAGAGTGTCTTTGGAGTCATTGTTCCTGATCTCCGAGGAAATTCCAATCTCTTGCTAGAGGAGGTCTGTCTCAGAAATCCACCAAACCACTTCTTTGTGTGATGATGATGATGATGACCGCCTGTTAACTTTCCTTATTTCCCCAGGCTTCCCATGGACCGAATGAAGGTGAGGCTGTGATATTCATATGTTCCTATTAGGCTGTTTTGTCCTCTGCAAAAAGGGTACCAAAGTTTTGCAGGGAGAAGAGTGTTTTCTATTTCCCAGTGCTTAAGAAATACTAAGTGAATTGAATCTTTAATAGAACTTTCTTACAGGCATGAAACATTCACAAAGGAGGTATGGAGGAAATAACAGTCTGAAATTTGGTGGGGGAAGGGTTTTAAAAAGCTACAGAGAAACCCTGTCTCGAAAAACAAAAAACAAAACAAAACAAAAAAAAAAATTAAGAGGAAGGTGCTCTTCGGGCTGACGAGGGAGGGGTACTTGATTGGGGGAGGGGGAGGGAAATGGGAGGCGGTGACGGGGAGGAGGCAGAAATCTTTAATAAATTAATAAATAAATAAAAAATTAAGAGGAAGAAACATTTAAGTATTAAACAAACCATCAGATGGCTTGTTTCCTCATGAACAATGCCCCCATTTGGTTCTCTCTAAAACAATCTGAAAAACGATCATTGCTTTGCTGTTGTATTCCCTTCTTGTTCCCATACTCCAAAGCATGTGCACAGATTATGACATTAGCTTGAAGAATTGCAACCTGCACCCAGAATTCCAAACCCCTATTCTGGGATTCCTTCTTCCTCCCATGATCAGGACTTCGGTCACCATTTAGGACCATTTTCTCTATATATGTTCCCATGCTGTCACACACAAAGACCCAGGTACACACAGTCACGTGCCATTGTGAGACTTCTCCTGAGGCTGCCCACCATCAGGGTCAAGGCACATGGGAAAAGAGGAAATAAACATCTCTTTTCGGGTTCCAAGTACCCCTGTTCATTCCATAGATGTTTCATGTTTTTACAACAAATTGGCTGTGCAAGATCTTCTAATTTCCACATTACTGCTAACGCCACAAAAAATCGTGGTTCAGAAACATGCGTGATTTTTCGGCAGTTCTTAGCAGCTCATCTACTTAGAGCAGGGATCGGTGCTCTGCATGAGATCAGCGTTCACACTGCTGCCTTTCTCTCTGGCTTCCTAACCTCTTCACCTTCAGTATATGAAATGACTACCTGATTCACGTGAGAGACAATGCCACTTTATAGAAAATCCTTCACCAGCTGCTTCTGCCTGCCTGACCTACACACAAGTATTTTCAAGTCCTTCCCTTCTTTTCATCTCTTCGCATCTGCAGCTGGGCTCCTCTGTTCAGATGCCATGTTCACTACCACTTAATTCTTTCGGGGATTTTCTTCAGCTGTAAGTATTTCTTGTTGTGTATTGACAGTCTTTCTACTGTCAATTCCCCTTCCATTTTAATATAGAGACACAAGAATAGCATATATTAAAAATTAAAATGCAAAAAAAAATATATTTTTAAAGTATCCTTAAATATCTTTACATCTTTTCTCATTGCTAGATGACTATACAAATGGCCTATGGTGCACAATCTTCCTAATCAGTTTGTTAATTCCACCAAACAAGAGTAAAGACTATCACCCCAATCTTTTGGTCAAATTTAGCAAGCTTTATTTTCTGTCAGACAGGGCTGTCTCCCTAAATCAGGTTACTGATCTTCACATGCTGTGGTTATGAGCTTGGAAGAAAGAAACATTTTCAAATATTCATAACTAGATGAATTAGTTAGGGTATTTATCACCATGTTCTCATAAAAATAACATTAAAGCATATTGCATATGATGAAAAAATAAAAGAAAATACAGTGTCGGACACAGCAGAGGATTATCTCATCCAAAAAAATGGCAATTCTAGGGGCTTTCAAGGATAACGAAATCTCCAGAGGAATTTTGGTTACATAGAAACGTGGCTCAACATTTTAAAATTATTTGGCAGAGCATCTTACCTTATCAGGGTATATTCAAGGTATGAGGCAAACTCTATAGGGTGGGGAGCGTTTCAAATTCCAGGAACAGGTTAAAACACAGTCAACTTGAGTTTTGACACAAACAGAAACAAACTTGTCCTGAACTGATCACAAAATGACTTCTGTCCTTAAGATGGAATCAGGCTAGTCCATCATGTTCTATTTCTCAGTTAATACTGCTGCAGTTGCTGCTGGGGCCTAATCATTTGACATAATTGCATTAATTTCAGTCAGGAGTCACGTTCTGATTCTTGAATATGTATTACATGGGATCTTTCTGTATGAAAGTGAACCTGTTAGTTCTGGATTCTCTTTGTAAGAGTTTACTAGGCTGTAACAATTTTACAAAATAAGGGGTTTCATTGTGATAGTTTGTGATAGTTTTAAATGCGTCTAAAAAACGTACTTCTTACTACACAGCAGAAAAAAATGACATCTTGAAATTTGCAGGCAAATGGATGGATCTAGAAAACATCATATTGAGTGAGGTAACCCAGACCCAGAAAGACAAATATCGTATGTACTCACTCATAAGTGGCTTTTAGACGTAAAGCAATGAAAACCAGCCTACAGCTCACAATCCCAGAGAACCTTATCAACAATGAGGACCCTACGAGGGACATACATGAATGTAATCTACATGGGAAGTAGAAAAAGGCAAAATCTCCTGTGTAAATTGGGAGCATGGGGACCATGGAAGAGGGTTGAAGGGTAGGGGAGAGAAGAGAGAGGAATAGAGAAAAATATATAGCTCAATAAAATCAATTTAAAAAGTCCCTCTATCAAGCCTTCTTATTTCCTCCCTCTCTCATTCCCCTTCTATAGCTTAGTACTTCCTCTTTCAGTTTCATGCCTTTCTTGTACCTTGTAGCTTCCAAGTGTAAGAGAAGACATGCGGTATTTGCCTGAGTCTCCTTTTAATACGACAATCTCCAGTTCTACCCGTTTTCCTGCAGGCTGATACAATTTCATTATTCCTGGACATTAAACCAAGTTCCACTGTTTATGCCACCGTATTTTCTTTATCTGTTAACGGGAATGCTGACTGTTTCCATAATTTTTCTACTGCAATAAACATGGATATGCAGACATCCCTGTAGCAGGTTGTAAGTTTTCTAGATACATATCCAAGAGTATGTCTCTGTCATACAAAAGTGACATTATGATTATTTTAGAAATACCCACATATATTTGCATATATTTGAACTAATTTACATGTCCACCAGCAATAAATAAGTATCTCTTCTCTCTTTATGCCACAATCATGCGTTGCTATTTGCTTCCTTAGTGACAGCCTTTCTGACTGGAGGTTGGTAGTAAAATCTCAATGTTATACTAATTTTCATTTTTCTGAAGGCTAAGGATGTTGAATTTTAATGTATGTCTTGGCCATTTGTACTTCATTTGAAAAATCTAGTTTAAGACCTTTGATCCAGTTTTAGCTGATGTTTATGCATGTGAGAAATAGTGATCTAATTTCATTATTCTGTTTCTCCATGTCACTGTTAAAGAGGCAGTATTATTTTTATTGTATGTTTGTGCTACCTCCTGTCAAGAATCGGGCAGCTGTAGAAATTGCTTTCTCATGGTGCCAGAAACTGAGAAGTCTTGTGAAAGCCCACTGTGATGTCTCTCACTCTTCCTCTTCTCCATAGGGTAGAAAAAAAGGCAAACAGACACCTCCCTTCAAAGTTATTCTGAGGTCACTAATCCTCTGCTGAGAAATCTACCCTTCATCCCTCCCTAACACCTACCCCTTAATACCATCAAACTAGTGATTAAGTCTCACCATGCATTCAAATCACAGAACAGAAATTCCCAGGTGGAAGCCTTGTTTTAATACAATACTTTAAGCAAACAAAATCTGTCTGTCAGTTTTCTCTAATCTCTAAGATTTACTGGTCTAACAAGAAAGAACTCACAGTGCTTTTTTTGGAACTCAAATAGCCTTATAAAGAATGGGACTTTTCTCACTTGTGGCAGTTTGAATATATATGACCCCTATAGGCTCATAAATAAATTTTAATGCTTGTTTCAAAGTGGTAGACAGCTTTAGAAGGATTGGGAGGCAGGGCCTTGTTGGTGGGGGCACACTTTGGGAAGTCAAAGCCAACACCAAAACCAGTTCCATCTCTCTGCCCTCTGCCTGAAGATCAGCATGTTAAGCTCTCAGCTACTGCCCCAGTGTCATGCCGGCTTTCCTGCTGCCATGTTTCCTGTCATGATGACCATGGATTAACCCTCTCTAGGTGACGGCAACCCTCCTATTAAATGCTTTCTTTTACAAGTGCATTAGACATAATGTCTCTTCAAAACAATAGAACATTGACTAAGACATCATCCATGTTATCAGACAGAGTAACTGACAGCTTGCTCACCAATCTCAAAGCAGGGCATGGACTTGCAGATATGAGCTGCGTAGTCTCACATCTTGAGACATTAAAGGATTTAGACAATTGAAACCAAACTTGTTAAAACCAATGGATCAAGAACTTAAAAGATTTGTGGTAAACATGTTTGAAGACACAAAGACATTCATGAGCAACCAAAAAGAGGATACAGAAATCAAAAAACAAATAATTTTCAATGTTAAGGCTGAACACTAAATGTTCAGAGGATTACAGAATGATAAAGTGGCTATTGTTTTCCATGACGAATACACTGACAAAAAAGTAGGAGGGCGAGGAATTTCCTAGAAAGTAACAATTGTGAAAGGAAAAGGGGAAGGAACAGGCTAAAAAAAATGAGTCAAGAAATGAAGTAGATGAAAGACAGCTTCTACTTCTAGAAGGCTGTACCTCCAGTGTCACCAGCAGACAGTAACTCTATTTCTCAATTACTGAGAAAATTCCATTTAAAAAATTCTGTTTTTTAAAATGGCTGATCTGCATTATAAGTACAATACGTAGCATTATCTTTGCCTTTGCCTCTGCTATATTTGTATCTCATATTTCTGATAATAGCCAATACCATACATATGGTGTGCTATTTTATTGTTCATGCAATTTGCATCTCTTTGAAATTTGGGAGATGTTTCATATGACTGGGTTATTTATTAAGTTCTGCATTTTAAAAACATCCATTCAAGTAATTCATCTGTCTCTAATAAGGTGGAGAGTTAGTATATTAGACTCTTATTCAAAGTATTATTTGTAAATATTTTCTCTCATTCTGTAAGTGGTCTCTACACTATGCAGGTTAGCTCCTTGGTTGTGAAGAAAGTTGCCATTTGACAGAATCCAATCTGTCTATTGGTACTGGTTACTTGTGATTTTGACACCTTGCTCAAAACTGTCCAGGTCCAGAGCTCTCACGTGCAGCACCGGCCAACACACACACACACACACACACAGACACACACACACAGACACACACACACACCTTTAAGAATGATCATTGTATGTCTTAAATTTAAATCTTGACTTTGAATTTTCCAAGGGCGGTGTTCATTTTTTCTCATGGCGCTATGTGTCAAACCTAAGACCGTGTAGATGGCAGACAAGTGCTTTGCCTCTGAACCACATGTGCAACCCTGAGTTTGTTCTTTATATGTGAGGTATAAGTGGTAGATTTTATTCTTCTGCAGCTACACATCTAACTCCCCAAACCCCATTTATTTCAAAACAAAACAAAAAAGACCTTCTCTTCTTCTTTTATATATTCTTGAAAGACATGTTAAAATCAAACGCATAGAATTATTTCCAAATTCTCTTAATTTGTATTGCTTTATGACAGTGCTAAACTGTTTTGCTCCTTCTGCTTTATAATATATTTTGAAGTAAGTTTTGTATGGCATATCCAGTTATTGTATTTATTCATTCTTTGAGGTTTCCCATAGCTTTCTTGAGCATATTTTCTATTTCTGTGAGGAAAGTAATAGGTATTTTCTGACAATGATCCTACTGAATCTTTAGATACACTGGGAAAAACAGGAAAATCTCTTTCTCTATGATCTTGAGGAAAAATGAGGATGCCCAAGTCTGCAATCATTCATTCATTCATTCATTCATTCATCATTTATCCTTCCGTGTGTTCAGCCAAAATTTATTTCACTCGTGTTTCTGACTCATCTGTGTAAGCAGAAACTGTTCTTTTGTTTCCTGGCCACCCAAACCTGAATAATCACACAGAAACTATATTAATTACAACACTGTTTGGCCCTATAGCTTAGGCATATTCCTAACTAGCCCTTATATCTTAAATCAACCCATTTATATTAATCTGTGTATCACCACAATGCTGTTGCCTACCTGTAAAGTTCTGGCAGGCATCTTTCAACAGCTACTTGGCATCTCCCCACTCTATCTACTCTATCTATATCTCTGTTCAGATTTCCTGCCTGGCCTCTGCTAAGCCATTGGCCAAAACAGTTTTATTCATCAACCAACAAAATATCAACAACATATACAGAAGGATATTTCTTTTTTTTTTTTAGTTTTTTTTTGTTTTGTTTTGTTTTGTTTTGTTTTTCCGAGACAGGGTTTCTCTGTAGCTTTGGAGCCTGTCCTGGCACTAGATCTTGTAGACCAGGCTGGTCTCGAACTCACAGAGATCCACCTGCCTCTGCCTCCCAAGTGCTGGGATTAAAGGCGTGCGCCACCACCGCCCGGCCTACAGAAGGATATCTTACATTACATCTGTCACAGATAACTAGAACAGGGACACAAGACTTTTTCTTTTCAAAGTAAATGTAATTTTGAAGAGAAGCGATGTGGTTATGATTTTGACCTAGCTTTAACAGTGGTTTATTTCCTTGTGATTTGGGCTTTTATGCAGCCTTATTTTCTCTGTTCTCTTACAGTTCAGTGATTGGGGTCAGCAAAGAAAACAGATTTGGTTAATGTTCAAAAGAAAATGTATTATTTCTGTAAGCTGGAAAAATATTCTCTGTGAGATGTAATTTAATGCTAGGGACAACAAAGTCCTGGTAATGTTGTGGAACAGAGGCAGCAGTTTTTTTTCTCTAAACAAATTTCTAATTTCTATTGCACTCAATTTCAGTGTTTTTGTAGCTTATTACAAAAAGCCAGAATGTTAATGTATGGTATACATTTCTTCCACATTCAGAAATATAACTTTAGTTCACTATTAACTTTCATTTGAGCTTATTTTTCTCTCATCAAAAACTCAAACCTACATCCTCGTTCCTACAGTGACACCAGGCAAATCATTACTAAACAAACAAAATACCTGAATATGTAGCTGTTGGGATTGAAAAACCCTCAGAGAGGACCTTTTTCTCCGATGAAGACCCCAGAACCAGGACACTCTGAGACCAGGCCACAGGATGCAATTAGCAAGAGGTTTATTGAGTAAACACAGGTACCTGCAGGGGGTCCGAGTCCAGACCACAGGATGCAATTAGCAAGAGGTTTATTGAGTAAACACAGGTACCTGTGGGCAGCAAAGTCTTTTGGAGGACTTTGCACACCTGCTAACTGGAGGGCGGGCTTTTTATAGGGAAGAGCAAACTGTGAGTTTACAGAAGCAAAACAAAAGCGTAGTTGTTGGTCAATCGGAATGAGGCGGGGGCATGAATGGTTTCCTCTCTCAGCATGGGTGTTTGGCAATAGTCATCCTGTTCCTATCTTTATAGATATCCTGTTTTGCAGTTAACCTGCTTTGTTGATGTGCTATCTTATTGACATCCTGCCTTGCAGTCTCCCTATCTCAAGACATCCTGCTCTCTCAAGCACATGGGATGTTCTTACTAGAGCAGGCTTGCTGCTGATCCAGAGAATTTTTTTTAAAGCAAACAGGACGTTCCCCCAGGAGCATGCTAGCTGCGGGTTTTGAGGAGGGGGTCTGTAGGGTCTTTCAGGGAGTCTGTAGGGTCTTTCAGGGATAGTGCATGAAATATGTGCTCTTCACTCGCTTTGATCCTTTGCATATGGATTTCTTCACGCATCCTCTTTAAAAATCATTATTTCCCATTATAATGAAAGTGTTTTGTTTTCCTTACAGAGAGCATCTTCTTTTGGAACATAAGTTTATATATAAAGAGATCATATGACAATGGAGGAACATGAACTAAGGTGTCATTCACTTTCGTCAACTGTGTTTCATAATTGTATTTACTTTGTTTAAATACTTCTGAATAATTTGCAAAATTAAAAACAGAATTTCCTGTGTTTTTTCACATGAGGAAACTTGATAATTAAGTTTCCTAAAAACAATAATTGTGCACTGAATTGATTAGTTGTATTTTAAAAATATATACAAATGAATCTGTAAGGAAGTGTTTTTCTGTGTACCATATATTTAACTCTGAAAGGGAATATCATTCATACAAAATATTTACATAATTTCCACTGATAAAATATTTTATAAATAAATTGACTGAAATTGATAAATATGTCTAATTCTATAATTGAAAGTATTATAAAATATTTTCTAGGTATGAATTTTCACCTGAAAAGTGATTTATTCTCAGTTTTACTAATTACC
>NC_022024.1:13840289-13842373 GCF_000317375.1 Microtus ochrogaster
CAGAATTGTAAGAGGAAACATGTCTTGTGCTTTGACCTACTGCTTTGAATTATTTTATTTATTTTAGAAATATTCAGCCATAGTCAGTCACATATTGTATTTTCTATTACGTAAATTATAGAAATTAATTCTGATTGCTTATGAGCTCAATCTGGATTAAGTATCTACATTTCTCTTATCTGAACCCCTGCCTGTTTCTGTAATAATTTTCAGATTTGCTGCCCAATATTTTTGTATGTGTTTCATTATATGTTACAGAGTTGGTAACTTCCTAGATGTATCTGGCTTTCTGGATGTTCATATGTGTAGATTGTTCTACATTTGCTCTATACTTTTACTTTTGAGGAGGATTTTATTCATCTATATTGTCATAAACCATCAACTATTTTCTGTACTGTTGACATTTGTCAACAAAAGATATAAATCATGGTTTATCAGTGACAACTTTGTAGAGAAATGATATTTAACTTCTTTCACAATTAATTCACTTTGAATGAGACTAAATATTCACCAAGTTTAATTATTAACCATTTATATTTTTACTTTATAACAGGTTGTTACATCTACTTCATGCATATATTGGTCTTGTCTTTTTTATTATTAAAAACATATAAATATATAAATTTATTTGTATAATTCCTTAATGTTTTTATTTAATATTAAATAGTCATCATATTTTAGACTTAGATAAACAGTCATGAACTTCTGGTTGACTTCAGATACATTTTATTCTTTCTTTGGTAATAGACATACACAGACATTGAGTATATACTAGGTGATGGACATCTATTGAACAAACTTTGGAAATCAATGATTTTACTTCCTGATCACATCAACAGCTAGAAGTCGCATGCAATTTAGTTTTTTTGTTCCTAAAGCTTTGTAGTTATCTTTGTCTCTAATGTGGAAACTGATTGAAGGAAACTCCTTCATAGCTGATGAAATACAGTGAGTTACTATTTTCAGTAAAAAATAGCATCATTGGCCAATAATAACTTCTTTGTGACAGAAGAATAAAATTAGATTTCAGTATGTATGTTTATTATATAGCTTTCAAATTCTTTATTTATACTTCAAGTAAGAGTCAGAATCAATGTCCTTTCTTCTTGAATTTGGGCTCTTCTTCATTACTTGATGTGGGATGTCCTTCTGTATATGCGTTGCTCTTATTGGTTAATGAATAAAGCTACTTTAACAGATGGCAGGCAAGAATATAGCCAGGCTGGAAGAGATATAGAAAGAGAGTGGGCACAGTTAGGGAGACATAGCTGTCAAAGGACAATGATATCCAGAACGTTTACCAGTAGTTCACAGCCTCATGACGACATATAGATAAATAGAAATGGATTAATTTATGATGTAAGAGCTAGTTAGGAATACACCTTAGTTATTGGCCAAATAGAATTGTAATTAATAGTTCCTGTGTGATTATTCAGGTCTGGGAAACTGGGATATGAACGAGCAATCTCTGATTACAACAATTGCTTCAATAGCAGGATGGGCTTCATTCCAAGACGACTCAAAAGTGATACTCAATTTTGATTAACCTTTCTTAAAATTTTCAGCCTTTATTATGAGAAATCTGCCTGAAACTGTGAGCAAGGAGAGAAGAGGAGGAGGAAGAAAAGAGAAAAGAAGTAAATTGGTAGGTATGTAATTTTTAAGTATGAAAAGCTCATTTTTCTTTTTTTTGTGAATGTCAAAGACAGAAATATAAAATGAACTCAACAGAAGTGTTCATATATGTTCCTTGGATATATTGGCTATGACATGAAAGGTAAGAATATTCATTAAATATAAGTACTTCCTGGTTTCCCCTCGGTGTGTGAAATTTATCCTAGGTTAGAATTTCATCTACTTTCCATATAAAGTTGATTATTGTCCTCTCAAGATCTGTGAAGAATTTTGATGGGACCTTTCTTCACTAGTTTATATAACATTGTATTGAATTGATATATAAGCATCTATCAATTATTACATTTTAATCTCATTAACTATTTAATATAATAGGAAATAGTCATTGAGGAATTACTGCCAAAGGACACTTTCCTTTCTTGAGGCTAACCAGCTGCCAGGACTGCAAC
>NC_022024.1:13844964-13856963 GCF_000317375.1 Microtus ochrogaster
AACCCTGACTGCTCTTTGGACTGGAGAGGGAGGAGGAGAGGAGAGGGGGGAGGGGGAGGAAAATGGGATGCAGCGGAAACTTTTTTTTTCCCTTTCCCAAAAAAAAAAAAAAATTGAAAAAAAAAGAATTTCATCTACTTTGTAACCTCCCTTTTCATACTATAAAATTGCTGGCCATACAGGTCAGTGAATTTTATGAGAGTTTTGCTAATGAATGTTTCCCTCTGCTTTACAGTTTCATTTTGTCTGGCATGAAAACGTGGCCCTCAGTGCGACACTGAATGAAGAATGAATGGAAGCTACTCATTCATAATTAATGATCTTGACTTGGCTCGTTTAATCTCAGAGTGAATCAACTGCCAACTATAACTCACAAGAAACAAGCTGAAGAGGAACATGTAGCTGGAAAACTCAGAAGAAAGAAAAGTAAAAGAGAGAAAAATAGATGGGAATTTTTTTCTCTTTTCCCTCACTATTATATTTATCTTTAATCAACTTATCAGTAAAATTTATTTAATAGTTGAATGAGAGCTCTTGGATCAGTAAGAAAAGGAAATTTGAAGTGAGATAATGTTGAAAATATCTAAAATGTGTTTGGTAGGAGTCATTAAATGGTGCTGGACTCTTTGATCAGATAAGATAAATGAAAAATCTTCAGAAGATTTTTATATGTTTAGAGAGAGGTGTATTTGGTGAGAGTGCCAGTATTTCCTAGATTAGTTTTCTTCTTTGGGCTTCCTCTTTTCCATTTTTTCAAACCCAAATTATCAAAGTCAGTGGCTGAGTGACCGTTCACACCAGACACTGCTCTCTTGCTGGCTCCCTCTGTTCCCTAAAGTGCCTAAAATATCCATAGAGCTGAGAAATCACAAAACAAAAGAAGGCGCCTCCTTCCTTAACCAAACTCCTACTTCCTTGCCCGTATCCTAAACCTTTCTTCCATTTCCAATGACAAATCATGCCGCCAGTCTTCCAGTAAAATCTCCTGTTACCTGTATTGGGATTCCTACATGTTTTCCTGTTGGAATTTTATTAGGTTATGCAAGGATAACGTAGTGATGTACAAAAACCTCCACTTTAGCTTTCACAGTTCCAAAATGGAAATAAGACAAATCAAAAATGATTCTTGCAAAAACCGAAAGTTTTTGTACAGGTGTATACAAGCAGCTAACACTTGTATATGTATATTTTACATATGTGTATATGTATATGTGTATGCATATATGTATGCATAATGTAGGATTCTGTCACCATCTTCATCTTGAATAGTCATTTCTGTCTCTGAAGACCTGTGCTGCTTTGGCAGATATGATGTAATCATTGAATATTTGCTATTTTTCCAGCATATTTTCCTGTGCAATGTGTCAATGATATCATCTTCATTTTTCACATCTGCTCTTGGGTCCCCTATTTTTATTAGGTTCTATTTTGAGTTTTAATCTTTCTGTCCCTCCACAGTGCACCAGGAAATCTGCTACAACAGGCCATCAAATCTGAATCTCACAGTTGTACTCCAACTATAGCTCAATCAATAACACCATTTCCCCTGCACCTCATTTGTCCCCCTCTTTACAATCATGTCTTACTTGTTCAGTTCTCAAATCAGCATAATCTCAAACATATAGACCCACAAAACATTTCAAAACAGTTCATGCTATAAGAATGCATTACTTTCCTGTCTTATAAGATTGGTAATCAGTGTGGGCTGAAAAGTACTGTTCAGTACAAGAAAAAAAAAACCTTAAATTTGGGAATCATACAAAGATTTACACACACATATATACATATACATACACAAGCATATATAATATACATATGTGTATGTGTATAATGTATACATTTACCTTTTTAACAAATCATTTTAAAGGGGCTACGGCACACTGCCAACAAAATGCTGGCTACCAAGAAGCCATGTTTAACTCTGTTCTTTTGCATCTAGAATTCCTTTTTTAAGCTTTCTCAGGTATTATCATGGGTTTTGTCAACTACGTTGTACACCAATTTGTAGTAGGAGGTTGCTTGTTCATTTCCCGGCCATCCAGACTCCCAAACTAACCACACAGAAACTATATTATTTACAATACTCTTTGTCCAATAGTTTAAACATATTTCTGGTTAATTCATATCTTAAATTAACCCCTCTTCATTAATCTGTGTATTACTGTGGCTGTAGCTTACTGGCAAAGTTTTGGCATGTCTGTCTCTGGCAGCGGCTCCATGGTTTCTCTCTGACAATTTCTTTCTTCCAGCATTCAGTTTAGTTTTCCCCACCTACCTCTATTCTGCCCTGCACAGGCCTAAGACAGTTTATTCACCAATGGTATTCATAGCATACAAAGGAGAGTCCCATATCAAGAACCCAGCATTTAGAAAAAACCATTATCATGGACCTTTGAAATATAAGAAAGATTTGGGATGTTTTAAACAGACTGCACTTTTAAGGTACTTGAATTTTTAAGGAATGAAGGAACTTTTAAGTGTTGGATTGCTACATTTTGATATTAAAATTAAAAATTCTAGTTGACGTGATGTTTGTGTGTCAAGTTAACAAGGAGTCAATTGTACTTGACAAAAGTTAGTGTCCTTCAGGAAGACCAAATTTTAATTAGGAAAATGCTCCCACAAGATTGCCCTGTGGAGTATGTTCTTGATTGATGATAGATGGTGAAGGAACCAATTCACTGTGAGCAGTGTGAGTGGGTATTCCTGAGTACCATAGGAAAGCAGGCTGAGAGAGCCATGAGTAGCCAGCCAGGAAATGTCACTCCTTTATGGCCTATGCATCACCTCCTGCCTTGAATCCCCATCTTTAGTTCCCCCCCTGACTTTCATGGGTTATGCGCTGTAAATTATAAGATTCTGTTTGTTGTTTTAGCATAGATATTGACACTCTAAAACTAAGATACTTCTATATGGAGAGATAGTAGTTTTTGGTGATTTCCAAGTTTCTCAAATATGCTTCAGTTCCTTTACTTCATCTCCTTTTACAGAAACATGTTGATATTGTTTGTTATGAGAAATCTGCTTCTTTTGGACAGAATAAAATGAAGGATAGTTAAAAAAGTTTAAGTTCCAAGATGCCTCAATAATCTAATTCCATCATTACATCTTCTTTTTAGAAGTGTAGAAAGAAGCTGAATAATTTTAGCTAAAGAAATATTATGTGCATATTGGTGGCTATGCACCAGTATTGTGGAAGAGCATGGCTCTATGCTTACATTGCTACAGAAGAGAAATGTGGAATTGGAAATGATTTTGCAAACATGACTACATTTATGTATTTTTATGTACATGTACAAATTTTACAATGAATTTAAAGCACTTAGAAAGCTAAAATCAGATAGTGATTCGTCCTGTTCGATTTTGCAACTTTTGTGTGACTGTATGTATTTAATAATCCTAATGCAATTTGAGATATAGAAATTTGCATAGTACTTTCTTCTGAGTTAGAAACATTCTATCCTGCCAAGAAGCTCCTTAGGACAGAAAGTAAAAGACCCATGTTGCTTCAGGAAGTCCCTGAAACCGTCTGAGTTCACCATGTCTCTCCCTCCCAAGACTAAACAGTAAAGATTGTTAAGAATCATTTCCTCACTGTCAGACAAGCCACAATGCAAGAAGACATTCGAATGCACCAAGGTGTAAAGAAGCAGAGACGACTAGCCAAGCAACATTGAAGAAGCAGAAACAAGTTGAGCCAACTGTAGGGATCTCAACCAGCTTAGTTACCAGAAAAATGCACTCTCCTGTCTGTAGTGTGTGCAGTGATCTCTGTGTTTCCAGAGTTTGTTAGCAGTCATCCGTGCTGGGATAAGTTTTGGTGATACAGCTGTCTTTGAGTCATTTCTGCCCCTTTAAGTGACCTTTCATCCCTATTACTATTAGTATCCACACTAAAACTCATTGATTCACTGACTTATACTTTGGTATATCAATATTTGTATCTGTTGTGGGATCTGTACCTGAAGTGAGTAGGTGTGTGTGTGTGTGTGTGTGTGTGTGTGTGTGCACATGTGTGTGTGTATTGTATCTCCCCAGGAAAAATCTATCTCAAAACAGCTGGATATATAAAAGACGATTTATTCAAAAGGTTTAAAATGATAGTAGATATTTTCCAAGTTTATATAAAATACAAATATTTAAATATTGCATTATAATCCAGATTATTATTTATGCTCATAGCCTAGTATAGACAAATATGTAAGTAAATCACTATAATGAAGCATTGGTCTTCAAACAAGAAAGTATATTTAAGATTCCAGACAAATATCCTTGTTTACACATTTTCATTTAAATATTTTGGGGGCCAGGGATTCATACACCGTTGTATTGTAAATGTTGATTTGATGTAAACTTCTTCAAATACTTCTTGAATTTCTGGCTTTTTTATTACCAATTTTTCATTTTATAAAGGACATATGTAAAAAATAAATTAATCTTTACTAAAACTTGATTTTAATTATTGAAAAAAATACAGATTTATTTTCACACTCTTTAATTTCACAATCCTTCTTAGACAAACCTTTATACTGCTTTATGAAAACTGGAGAACCATTATCTTTGTTTTGAAACAGATTGACAAGCTAAGATTACTTAATTGCTACGATCATTTCACGATTATTAATCTGTAAGTATGACTAAGGGCAAAATTTTCTATTATGCTGTGTTAGAATAAAATTAAATTAGGAATATGAATTCTCCCTCTCTTTAAAATTTAATTTGCCCTAATATATCTTGAAAGAATGCTATCAAAATTAGTTTAATCATGCTGCTATGGAAAGCGTGTCTAACAGATAATAGCTCACAACCTAATAGTTCATTGCAAGCAAAGCTCTCCGCAGATCAGTCAGGATCTAGGCTGATTCACATCCATACCTAAATATTTTGAATCCCTATTTTGTTTGGTAAGAAACTCACTCTAATACCGTGTCTCTATCTAGTCCTCGAGACCTTAATATAAGGATGCAGAGTTTGGTAGACTATTTGTGTTTTCCTCAAATAAGCAGCTTACAAGGATAACTCCTGAGATGATGGTACCAGGAGACTTTGAGTGGTGGCAGCTCCCAGAGCAGAGCTCTCCGGCATGAGTTTAGAAATCAAACCCTATCTTAGAGGATTGCAGGGAATCCTCTCCACACTTATGTCATGAGAACGTGCAATGAGAAGGTGACCACCTGTAACCTGTAACCTAGGAAGCTAGTTGTTCATTGGCAGATCCTAACCTGTTAGCACCCCAACTATGGATTTCCTAGCCTCTATAACTTGCTGTTTAAGCCATACTATCTACAGTGACCTACAATAACAAATAGTTGAAGTCACTGGTATACCACTATATTTCTATAAAGACATTTTTTTCTATAGCTAAAACAAGTATCTGTGTACCTACAAAGGATCCTTCTTTTTAGAATTTTTCTCAACCCTAGTTTTGCATATAATTTGTCAACATGATTGATATTTTTCACTTAATCACATAAAGAACTTTGCAATCTATTTTGGGATGTTGGCTTAATGATTGCATAAATTACACACTGTTGTATGACAAATACTCAAAATCTAAAAGCACAAACATCAGCATTCATTATCTGGAGGTTCTCTGTCCCTAAGCCTTTCACAGATTTTCAATCAAGGTACTGGCATGTGTGGTACTCATTTTAAGCTTCGAATTGTAACAAGATTTATGGACTCAAAGGCCAGAAGCTAAGAGACTCACTTCCAACTTACTGAAGATAAGGAACCTTGCCTTGTGGCTCTTTCTGTTTGGAGCTCATCCAAGCTTGCTTTATCAGGACATTACAACAAGAGAGCAAGAAAGAAACTGTAAAAATTGAAAAGAAACAGCCCTTTGAAAGTTCATATCATAAATGGCATTGATTTACTTTGTCTTATTCTGCTCTTTTAAAGGCAAGCCAGTGGGGTCCAGTTCACACAGTGACCTTGTCGGGAGAGCTGGATGTCCCTGAGAATTGTTTGAGGCGCAGCCTGCAGCAGTGATGTCCATTGAATGTAATTTTGGGAGACTTGTTCAGCCAAACAATCATTCTAAGGGTGAATAGTCTTTGTCAAGGAGGAGGATGAGCAACAGTGTCTGCTTTGAGGAGCAACTAGCTCATTTGGGGAGCCAAGAAGCCTTATTCCATTGGAATATAATTTTTTTTTTTTTTTTACCATAGATCTGTGTGTGATTCTCCACCCTCCTAATGCTACGACCCTTTAATACAGTTTCTAATGTTCTGGTGACCCCAACCATAACACAATGCTCACTGATACTTCTTTGGTTTTTTTTTGTTTGTTTGTTTGTTTTTTGTTTTGTTTTTTTTTTTTGGATTTTCTAGACAGGGTTTCTCCGTAGCTTTTGGTTCCTGTCCTGGAACTAGCTTTTGTAGTTCAGGCTGGCCTCGAACTCACAGAGATCTGCCTGCCTCTGCCTCCCAAGTGCTGGGATTAAAGGCGTGCACAGCCACCACCGCCCAGCTCAGTGATACTTCTTAACTGTAATGTTGCTATTGTTATTTTGAATTATAATGTAAACATATGTTTTTCCGAATGACCCAGTTAACCCCTGTGAAAGGGTCGTTTGATTCCCCAGGTTGAAAACTGCTGATAATGACCAGGAAATCAGGTAAAGCTTCCCGTGAGGGAAATTAAGACAGGTGTTACTCACAAAAGTTAGGGAAAAGGCAGAATATCAAGAAGGGTAAATTTGACTGCAATACTATATATGTATGGCATCTCGCCTTTTGGCATCTCACCTTACCAGCCCATCAGAGTCCACCTGAGATATTACAGCACACTACACTCATTTCAGAATGTGTGCAAGCACTCTACAGTGCCAGAACATTGAGTATTGCCATTCCCTTTAGCTCATGGGCCTTCAGTCGTGGTGAGGCCCCAAGTTCCTCATGAGGCCTTCTTAGTGAGATTCTCTGCAGAACTCCTTGCTCAGAAAGGACAATATTTGAAATTTAGGCTCCCAGGGTAATTGACAATAATTACAAATCATCCCACACAAACCTCAAAGTTGTTGTAGCTACAAAGTACCATCAAGCCTAATTTCCCTTCTTATTCTCATAAGCAAACATTCAAATTAAGACATAATAACGTAACTGAATTCTCCTATTCCCAGTTTCCTTATGGGAATCTTTGCATTACCCCTAGTTATAAAACCCGTTAATGTTCAGAAACATTCTTCAAAAAAAAGATATCTGAACCGAAAATTCATAATAAGCTTGTGTTAAATCCTGTGGGAAATTTAGTATTTTTTTTCTTTGCTACAGAGGAAGATTGGATGGAACTACTCTCCTTCCTTAAAACATTTTGTGTCCTTAGCTGTTCTGGAATCGCTCTGCTAAATTATACTTCATCTCTAGCTGTTCACCATAAATATTAGGAGCTCAGAGTAAAGCTAGACATTATACATGAGTCCAACATTTGAACAATAAACAAATTCAAATTGGGTCTGCTTGACTGCAGAAGAGAGAGGACTATCTTAATCCTTAAGCCATTAACAGATTTCCCGATGGATGTGCTTTTCACTTTCTGATGACCTACTTGCTTTGGTTAGATTTCACTGTTGACAGTTTCTAGCTCTGATCTTCATGTGGTTCGGTAATTTGATAATTTGATATCAACTCTTCCCCCATCCTTGAAAGACTGAATCTGTAGAATCCAAAGAGATATTGAAATCATTGAAAGTAAATGCGTCTTCAGATGAATCTTTGGGAGGAGATAGGACACTGAATATGAAACTCTCATTCAGGACGGTAATTTGTTTTTTATAAAATGGTCCATCAAGGGTGTGATGACATATCGAGAGGTGTGATCAATGATAAAGGTACCCTGGCTTGCAGCTTCATTGTCCCTAGTTTTTCAGCCCTGCAAACAGAAAGAAATACGTTGTTGGGGTTCATAAGTTGCCCATCTGGCGTTTTCTTAGATAATACTGAATGAATGTGCTGAGGTAGCATGAAGCTGTATGTGAATTAAAAGGAGTAAATGTTGAAAGTGAATGAAGAAATAAAACGCGGGTATGCCCAGTGCTATGCTTAGAAATGAAAAAAAAAATGAAATATCTCTTTAGTAGATTATGATCACTACAGTTAATATAGTCATAGCTAAAAATGTCTTGCAAAAACAATTTTGATTAAGACATTAAAGGTCCCTGGGGCAAAGTGATTGTGCCCTTGCCTGCAATCATTTTTCTACTAAAATTTATCTGTCAGCAGCGGCAGCTAAAGTAGGCAATTATCCCCATTAACCTCCTCCAATGTTTATCATTATTGTTGTGCTAAAACAGCATTGAGCAATCTGTGTAACTAAAAAGAAATACAAAGGATCACCAATTTGAAAGCAAATGTGTAGATAAGAGTATTATTTTATAGGTCTTTTCTTTCTTTTAAATTCTGATAAGTTTTTTTTATCCAATTCCCCCAATATTGTAGCAATAATAGTCTTATAAATTTGACCCCTGCCACGCATGCATGTGCAAGTGCACACCCCCCCCCACACCCACACACCCACACACACAGTATTGTCTATGTCAACATTTACAATGTTGTTCTTTTCTTTCCCATCTGACTGGTATGCAGTATTCTCACATGATGGCCCATTGCTCTGCTCCAGAACTCTAGTGTGTGTATACAAAGTATCACCGTGCTTCCAGTCTGTAATTCCAGGAAGACCAGTGACTCTATTGTCCAGCACTGTAAATCAGTAGGTACCACTGTCTAGTGGATAACAGGTGTTCAGTGTGACGTAAAGCACAGTCTTTGTTCTTATCGGAAGCTCACATTTCCTGGTGGACTTACTGTTTTCCTGAGAGAAAAATAACCGCTTTCTGTTCAATCCCCAGTGTCCTCCTTCTTCTCAGCACCAGCTATTTCCATGGGGACCTGCTTCCCACAGAAATATTCCCCACGCTCCGCTTTGAATCCTCCAAATCCCATGATCTTTTGTGTTGATATTTCTCAGTCATCAAGGACAATGATTTTAAAAGAGACAAATAATTTATGCTGAAATAAAAACCATAAAGGCAGAACTTAAAAAAATCATTCAATCCAAAAACTTTATTTGAAAAAAAAATTACCTTTTTTCACTTTTATTTTGGATCTGCCTGGTTAGAAGTTCCCTTGAGAAGGAGCAGGTAAAGAAAGGCGAAATAAATCATTTACCAGAGTATTAAAAACTTATTGTCATGATTATGGTAAAATAATCCTGCGATCTTTGTTCATTCATGCATTTTCATCTCTTTCTTATATAAAGATGCTGGGATCATAACTGTTGAGTGTTGAAAAACACAACCTCTTCATACTGACTATGATGGAAATTGTTTGACTGGTATGATCTCTTAGAAGGTACAAAAAACTTGAGTTGGAGGCAAAAGAGTATTACAAGTCTGTAGATTGTGTTTCCAAAGCCATTTGTATCAAAACGCTAGATGCTTGATTTCTGTCAGAGTTTACATTTGTGTAAATATGGATTATTAAGAATCTGTAATGACAGAGAAAGGCATACCCACAGAGACAAGAGATGATGACAGAACTCTGAGGAAAGAGACAATTTTAAATGATGCATTACAACTACCATTTGCAAACTAATTTCTCTGAGGAGTTATATGCTATTTTATAATCCTTGGCACCCGACTTACCCTCAGGAAAGAGATAAATTGGTCTGCCAAAAATCCATTAGTTTTAGATATATGGGAGATATATAAAATTAGTTAGTTGAAGAATAGTCTACATGTAAAGTGTGAAACTTTTACTATAATTTCCCTTTGAGACATTTTGGACAGGGAAAACACATGATGGCAATATGTTAAATGCTAATTATGCCTATATTAAATAAGAAATTTTAATTGTCATAAAAGGAAAATGAATCTCTTCCACTTGTTGAATAATTGTGGGATGTTCATCATACATTATTGTTTTTCTTTACAGAAACAGTTTGAAAAAAATAGTGTTAAGCGAGAGATGGGTGTGACGGCAGAATTCAGCAGACTGATTACACCATAGTGGTAGAGCTCACCGTGGCTGGTTGTTTGTGTTCACAGAAAAGAAGAATCTGAGTTTAGAATTTACAATGTTTCCTTAGAGAGTTCTTAATAAAAACAGCTCCAAAGGGGGATGGCACAGGTATGACCTGAAAAGGGATACTGAGCCTCAATGGAAAACCAAATACTGAAGAACAGAAGTTAAAGAAATCTGTGCGTGCAGTCCCATCTTAGTCCAAAAAGATTTTGTCTATCTGTCTCTCTCTCTCTCACTCGATTGCTCGCTTCCTTCCTTCCTTCTTCCCTCCTTCCTTTTTTTTCTTTTTTCTTTTTGTTTGTTTTGTACTTTTTTTTTTTTTGAGACAGAGTTCCTCTGTGTGACAGTCCTAGCTGCCCTGGAACTCGTTTGTAGACCAAGCTCTTAGTGTTGGGATTATAGGCATGTACCACAATGCCTGACTTGTTTGTTGGTTTTCATTTTTGTTTTTAGTGCTGAATATCTGCCCCGGTGACATATCCACACTAGGAAAGTGTTTTAGCACTGAGATATAGGCCCAGTCCTCAATGATGTCTTAAGGTCTTTGATGAAGTTGAAGACAAATAATTATAGTTATAGTTTTCCTTACTTATGATAAAAGATAAATTAGATATGAAACTTTAGGCTCACAAAGGAATATTCTAACTGAAATTCTTGATTAATACCTGCTTTGTTATATGTAATTTAACTATGTTAAAGTTAAAACCTTCCTTTTTATTTAGACGGAAAAGGGCAGGTAATGTGGGAAAGGAAAGGTTACAGTAGCCTTAGTAGATATTCTGCAACTTTAAAGTTATGACATCATATGCTAAAAGTAATACTAGAAAATGTTTCAAACATGAAGTAAAGGAGAGACTTAAAATCTCACAGCTGAAGGCAGAGAAACTGAAGAACATTTATCTTCTCTTTATTATTCAAAACAGGTATAAGGCAGGCTGGTTTCTGCCATCTAGAGAAAACAAAGCCAGAAAGACAGGAAGGAACTTTAATGTGGCAGTTTCATAAATCAGTCTATAACTACCTCTAGCCAATGGGAGAAATGTGCAAATCTACATTCACAGACTCTGTATTTCGTGTTACTTAAATTCAGTCTCTCTTTAAAAGATGGGTCAGGATGATCGCGGACAAAGAAGAAAAATCAGACTATTTTTTAAGGTCTAGAAGGATGACTTGCCTCCGCTAATGCATTAAAGAAAACCTCAGAGAAACTAAAGTGCATTGATGTTGCATTAAGTAATAAAAACAAAGCTACTTGGACCAAAAAAAAAAAGAGCCCAAATTGGATTTTTCTCCCCATATCTTCCATCTGTTTTTAACAAAGAGCTTTGTTCTGTATTTGTTGAAGAGCAAAGAAAAGACAGCATGGGAAAGGGGTGGGGACACTATATGGAAATCTTTGCAGAATTTAACAAGGAAAGCAGTCATTTTATTGACTCCCATTTGACAGAGAAACACTAAGTATTGCCATAAAAAAATCAAACTTTATCTATATGTCAATTTCAAAATTTATGGCAGATACTTTTTATATAAAGCTTGCATCCAACTTCTCAGCTTGTTCCAGCAGATGATTACCACAACATACATAAATACATAACTTATGCTGGGTCCTGATCATGAAAGAATTCTTAACTGCACTGGATAGCTTCATGTCAACTTAACATGGCGAGAGTTTTTTAGAGGAGGAAATCTCAACCGAGAAAAATGCCTCCATAAGATCAGGTGTAGGACATTTTCTTAGTAATTGGGGAGTAGGCCCAATCCATTGTGGATGGTGCAATAGCTGGGCTAGTGGTCTTGGTTTCTTTAAGAAAGCAGGCTGAGCAAGCATTGAGGAACAAGCCAGTAAGCAAGCAGCACCCCTCCATGGCCTCTGCATCAGCTCCTGCTCCAGGTTCCTACTCTTACTTCTGTCATTGATAGAAAATGATATGGAAATGTAAGCCAAATACACTTTTTTCTCCCCAAATTGCTTTTGGT
>NC_022024.1:13857173-13859363 GCF_000317375.1 Microtus ochrogaster
ATCCTCTCCACCTCCATTCCCCGCCATCTTTAAATTTTCTCTCAAAAAAACAAAAATACAACAACACCCAAAACCAAGAAAACAGAATAAAACAATACCCCCACCTCCAAAATACACACACACACACACACACACACACACACACACACACACACCAAATTGCAACCAAATAAAACCACATGCACACAAATCTGTGGAGTCCATTAAGTTAGTTAGCTACTCCTGAACATGAGGCCTGTCCTGGAGTTGTTGATATACCTAGTGTCACTCCTTTGGAGAAAAATGATTTTTTTTCCTCTCTCCGCAATTGTAAATGACAGTTCAGTTAGTAACCTTTACCCTAAGTGGCTAGGTTTTCATCCATTCATTCAATCGTTTATTTTTAAAATAAGATAAGTCAAACACTATCACATCGAAGTTGGATACAGAAGGTAGAGAGCTCAGTAGAGGGCACAGGTGTCCAAGACCCACCTGTTTGCATGCTCAGGGATCTCGTAATACCATTAAACTGGAAGCCATAAGTTCAGAGGACCTGGTGTGTCCCATGTAGACCCTGTGTGTGATGCTTCAATCTCTGAGAGGTCACAGGAGCTTTGCTCAGGTTGCCTTAAAGGGTCTTGTTTCCTTAGTGTCCTCCCTTCATTCTCCCTGGCTTGAAGGCTTTCTGCCTCTTCCTTGGCATTCCTTTCGCTCTAAGGAAACTGTTTTGTTGGAGAAATCCCATTTAAAGCTGTGTTCTTAGGCTCCTCACTCTCTTCATAATGTCTGCCTGCTTGTCTCTGTATTTTTTCCCATTCATTGCAGGAGGAAGTTTCTCAGCTGAAAGCTGAAACGAGGCACTGACCTAAGAGCATAGCAAAATTATTATTAAAAGTTATTTTATCATTACATTTTGGTTATCTTACTTTACCTTTGTTTAGACATTATCTTGTTTTAGTATTTAATTTTCCAAATAGGTCCCTGACCTGTCTAGTCTCAAGTTCTTACCCCCTCAAGCAGTGTCAGGTATGGGGTCCATCTCATTTTTTGGACTTTAAACCAAATCAGGCATGGTTAGTTTCTCCAACAAGTTTTGTGCCACCATTGACCTAGTATATCTTATAGGCAGGATACCAGTGTAAATAAAGGGTTTGTGGCTGGTTTGATTTTTACATTTCTCTTTTGATGGCATGAATAATACCTTTCTGTACCAAAGATTCTGGTTGCGTTGTTCTCTTAGTGGCAGTTTCAACTTAAACAAGATAAGTCCATAGTCTTAAGTGATCACAAAATATATTATTAACTTTGCTGTGAGGTCTTCAAAAAACTCAGTCTTATTGCGGCCAAGAGATATTTTCATAAAGGTACATTATTACAATGGCTGAACAATTGAGAGTCCTTGCTTCACAATCATGGGGACCAGAGTGTGCAGGAAGACACTGTGCCTCAGCTAAACAAGAGGTGGGAAGTGATAAGGGATAGCATTCAATTTACTCTTCTTCTTGATGCACATGTAGGCACATGCACCCCACACATGTGTATGCATAAACACACACATACACACAAATAAACAAGTTATAAAAAGAATATTTGGATAAGGTTATTTGGTTTTTCATCTCTATGTTCACATTCACCTCTTGTCTTTTTCCTAACAGTTTTGTTAACCAATGTGAGATTATACCTCACTATAATTTTTAAAGGTATTTTCAAAATCATTGTGCATGTGTCTACAGGTGGTCTTAGAGGTATCAGATCCCCTCTAGGTAGAATTATAAGCAATGTGAGCTTTCCAACATGGGTATTGTTTGGTTTGAGTTTACCTTTTGTCCCTGTATATCTTGTGGGGTTGTTTTTTTTTTTTTAAATGTCTATTCAAGTTCTATACTCATTTGATTCACTCATTTTGGTAGGTTATATATTTTCTCTTTTAAATAATTTGAGTTCAATGTCTTTTGTTGTTGTTGTTATTACTAATCCTTCATAAAATACTGGTTGGGAAATAGCCTTTTCACTGCACTGAGTAGTTTCTTGGCCTGTGCTGATTTTCTATTTGATGTATAATGCTCCATCCTAATGTTTGCTTTTAGTGCTTGTGCTATTGGTGCTACATCCAAGAAGACATTATCAAGACAGATACTGCAAAGCCTTTCTCTTCTGTTTTCTTCAAGGTGATCCAAGGTTCCAAGTCTTTCTTTTTTTTTTTTTTTTTTT
>NC_022024.1:13859463-13878823 GCF_000317375.1 Microtus ochrogaster
TTTTCGAGACAGGGTTTCTCTGTGGCTTTGGAGCCTGTCCTGGCACTAGCTCTGTAGACCAGGCTGGTCTTGAACTCACAGAGTTCCACCTGCCTCTGCCTTCCGAGTGCTGGGATTAAAGGCGTGCGCCACCATCGCCCAGCGGTTCCAAGTCTTTCAAGCAGAAACCAGATCCACTTTGTGCGTTGTGTGAAGTTGAAGAACAGTCATGTTCTTTCGTATGTGAATAAACACTTTTTTCACAGTAGTCAGCATATCCTCAAGAGATCATGCACCATAACACTGTACGGTTTCTTCCTGGGGTGGCATATGTTGCTCTGTGTTCAGATAATCTAGGTATTCAATGTGTAATCTCAATGATGTGAAAAATCACATTACCGGAATGAAAGACAAGAATCATGTATATCCTATGGACACAGGGAAAAAGCACTTGATGAAATTCAACACATTTTTATGGCTAAAATTTCTCAGTGAACTTAAGTAGAGAAAGGAGTCACCTTACCATGATACACAGAGTAGGTGAAGGGCCAACAACTAATAAAGTGCCAAATACTAAATGCTTCATCTTTAATATCACAAGTAAAATAAAAATTTCTTCTCTCATCATCATTCTGTTCAGTTTATTAACAAAATAATTGGGCAAAGGGAGACCAAATTAACATACCTCAGAAGGGAAATAGTAAAAATATCTGCATTTGGAGATGCCATATTTTATATGCAGAAAACTACAAACTACACAAAATATTATGAAGATGAATAAACACAGCAACATTTTGAGATGTGAAATTAGCATTCAACAATCAGTAGAGGCTCAATCTTGTATTATCTGAAAAGAACATTCTTAAGTCAAACCCACTTAAAACATCAGAAATAAAAATTTATTGGGGAAAACATTTACTCCAGGAAATAAAATGTGTGTACCAAAGATTACAATGTGTCAGTGAGTGAAACTTATGATGATGAATAAAGAGAAACATGACCAATCCACATAGATATAATTCATATTAATGAATGTACATACCAGTCAAACCTATCTATATGATTCAGTATAATACCCATCAAAATATGCAATACCTGTCTTATAGAAAGCCCTACCCGAAATTGGAAGGAAGCACAAACAATTGTGAATAGTGAACCCTTGACAGATCATGTTTGCAAGCTGGTTTGTTTTCATCTCACACTGGTTTGAATGGCTCTTCTTGGCGTCAGTCCTGAGTGCCCTCTACCTTGCCCTGTGATTCAGTGTCTGACACCACTTGCCTCGTCTCCTGAGGACAGTCCCAACTTTTCCCTTTAGCCTTTATAAGAATTAATTTCCATACAAAAGAGGCATATCAGTGTATGTGTAAACAATAAATGTCAAAGCAAACTGACTTTAAAATTAATACAATGGAAATTGATATTCATCCAGTTGACTACACTATGCAACAACTTAGCCAGAACTTTCTGAAAGAAACATGGGCACACTAGAGGCCAGCTCATTTCAAGTCTTCCAAGGCCCTTTGCAGGGAGCCATATCTGGATATTCCCTGCTCTCTTAATTTCCTTCTAGATTCCTGATGTAACTGTCACAAGATGAAAATCATCAGAGAATAAAATGGCTAAAAATACTACTGTGTTGCTCTGGTAAAGCCACCCTATTCTTCCCCGGCGCCTGGAGATTACAGTTCCTTGAATATAGAATAGAAAACAAATATCCCTCCTTTGAACCTCTGGGAAGTATCTACGTTTTCACAAAGCAAACATTTCTAAAGCAATCCTTTGGGCATAATAGGTCTTTTGTAAAAAAGAAAACTGATCCAAGTTCTTTTAATAGACTTTCACCACTGGGAATAGATGATCCCTGCTAGCAGTTTGCTTACCTAAGACCCAAAGAGCGCTGGAGTTTGCTAACAAGACTGTTCCAAGAGCATATATGTCTTTCTTGCATTCTTCTGGTGAGATTGTTTTTAAATGATGAGAGTGGTTCAAGTGTAAACAAAGAAGAATTCAGCTGAAAACTGCCAGTGCTAACTTTAGGGTTTTGCAAAAAATATCAGCTAGTGAGCAGCTGCCAGATAAGATGCGTGTGCTTGTGGAGATGATTTTCCTACAAGATTTGAAGGAAATTGTAATGATGAATCATAAGCCCTGCCATAAATAAATTATGACTGCCGATTGCCAGATACAAAAATATTCTCATTAAAGCCCATTGTCTTTGAAGACAAAATTGCCCCATTTATTATTCCAGCAGACTCAAACCAATTTAGAACAATTAAAGCCTGCATTATCCAACATGCTTGATATGCCCTGAAAATACATTGAAAGAGAAACAGGTGCCATTTTCAGCGCATAGGCTCCATCACTATCTACTAGACAAAGCATGCCACTTTGTCATGGAAGCAATTTGGTGTGTCTCACTGAACGGATGCCAGTTTTCATCAGCCAAGGACAATGTGGCATCGGCCTATGCCAGCTCATTCTTTTAATCAGTTTTTCTGGATTTCTACTCTATCTCCTCTATGCAGGTAATTGGTCAAGCTCAGTGGAGATCCGCAAGTTGAGAAAATCATTCTCATTTAAATTCATGCCTAGTCTCAAAGAGAGTGGAAACGGCATATGTTCAACGAGTAGTAATTGGAGGTAGAAATTGAAGGGCACATGTAGTACTTGGAACTTGAAAGGAAGGAAAAAGTAAATTTTGATGGGAGAGGCCAAGAAAAATCAATGAGAAATTGGCTTTGTAGGATCAAGGAACCGAGAGCTATAAATTGCGACCATGTAGCTGTTAAAGGATAGCGCACATGGGAGGAAGCGAGAGAAACGGAGCGAAGGGGCGAAGGGACCAGATGTAGAGAAGATGGCTGCTTGCAGAATGCCACGCTGGAAAAAGATTTAGAACCAGCGAGACTTTAGAAGCTTAAAGCAAATTAGTTTAAGTGCTAGGCAAGTATCCAGACACAGTAACAGTGTGCATGTGGATTATAAACGTGACCAGAGTAGCTAGTGGGTATCAACACACATAGGCATGTTATGGATACTTGACTATGCTTTAACAGAATAGGCACATTTTGTGACTTCTAAATCAGTGTATGGAGTGGGATGTAAAACAAGTGTGTGCAATCAAGCTGACAATATGAAGGAAAGGACAGAGTTCTGAAAAATGAAACAATGTTAGTGGCTTAATAAAATATATAATTAAATTAAAACAGACATTAAATACCTAAAATGTATATTAAAGAATGAAAATGTGCAAAAATCAATTAACTTGGATCTCAATTCAGAATGTTGAAATATCACTAAGGAAATCTGGAAAATGCTGAAGAAAAGCTTGTGTAAATTGTACGTGTACACTACATGGACAATTAGAGAAGTATTCAAAATCAGTTTTATGAGATATTTAATTAAAGAGAAAATTTTCCCATTCATGAGAAGTGAACTAAGGAACTTGGCTGTCCATCAGAGTAAATTTCTTTGAACAAGGTAGAGCAAATCTCCCATGTCTTAGGAACCAGAGGCAACTGATAGAATCTCCCGTAACATCTAAGATACTCACAGTCAAGGTGGGAACATATTGTCAGCCCTGAAAATACACTGCTAAGCTCCAGTGGCTATCAGTCTATGGTATCAGGTATGAGACCTGCTCAGTCTGTGTAATGTCACCTGTGTGTATGCTTTCAGGACTGATGATTTGGTACTGGATAAATGGTTGGTATGGACTTCCCTGTAGAGGACTCTTTCTCCTTCTGTCAACATTCCTTAGTCGTCCATAGGTTCTTCGTCTATAGCTGAGGCCCCATGAGATTTACCCCTTACGTTTTAGAACATGCACACACACACACACACACACACACACATACACACACATATATGTATATATATATATATATATATATTCTACATAAAGAATTGTAGACTTCTTAAGTAGTTTGTGAGAGGAAACAGATCTTTTCTATTTTATTTGTCTGCTTTATATCTCTCAAAAAGCATAATTTTATTAGAAGCTGAGATATCATATTTTTAGCATAGATATATTCTAGTGATTGCTTAAGCCTGTTTAATTTAGCACACATAACCAAAGTATAGTACAGAAAGCTGTGTCTTAAAGATGGGAGTAGCAATTTACCTGTCTATTGGCCAGTTATTTGTTGTGGGGTGCTGCGGGTTGCATTCCGCCACCCAGCTCCCGCTACCGGCTAGCTTTACCAGAAATAACAACACACAAATTGTATTCTTTTAAACACTGCTTGGCCCATTATATCTAGCCTCTTCTCAGCTAACTCTCACACCTGGACTAACCCATTTCTAATAAAGTGTGTAGCACCGAGGTGTGCTTATCGGGAAGATTCTAGCCTACGTCCATCCTGGGTCGGACCTTCATCGATCGTATCTGCCTCAGAGAGCAGAGCTATCGCATCTCCCCGGGAGAGGGGAGCATGGCGTCTCTGAGCTCACTTCCTCTTCCAGCATTCTGTTCTGTTTACTCCTCCCACCTATGTTTTAACCTATCAGGGCCAAGCAGTTTCTTTATTTTTTAACCAATGACCTTCCTCCATCATTTCCCCTTTTTCTGTTTAAACAAAAAAGGAAGGCTTTAACTTTAACATAGCAAAATTACATATAACAAAACAGTTATCAAGTAAAAATTACAATATTTATTTCTATCTTATCTTTATCATAACTAAGAAAAACTATAACTATCTATTTTTCAATTCCATCAAAGACCTAAGTAAATGAGAAGTAAGCAACTTACAAAACTCTAGAAATCACAGAGACATCTCACTGCCTGGACAGTCACCCAAAGTTCCTCTGTACCATTGGGACATCCATCTTCGGCCTACAGGCCCATAGTTTCCAGCAGACATTTCAATGAAGCAGGAAATTTCAAAGGCAGTTCAGTCACTATCTGCTGTGTCCTGCAGAATGTCTCGCAGACTCTTTCATGAATCAGGAACCCCGAAAGACCATCTCACCTTTAGGCAAGTTCAGTAGTCCTCTCTACTGGTTCTTTGTGTCCAGTTTATGCATCAGTCCAGGCAAGAGCAGTTTCTTGCTCAAATGGCTATCAAATTCCATAAGGATCCTCTTTGATGCCCATCTTCCTCTTGAAGTAGATTGGTGCTGCCAGGAGCAGAGTGTCTCATTGTCATGAAAAGCCCTAAGTTATTAAAACATTTAAAATGCCATATTCTATAATCTTTGAAAGATGTAAAGAATGCCTATCTAAAATATATCAATGTACATCTAGAAAATCTTAACTAACATGACTACAAACTTGACTATTATGATTATCTATTAACAACCTATATACATTACATTTTTACATAAACTACACAATCACAATACCTTAATCAAGAGCAGAAATACATATACATATAACAAAATTGACTTTAAATTTATATCACTAAAGCAAAATCCATATCAATGCAAATTATTCATACCTATATCAGTTATTCAGACTGAAAATTGAGCTACTCTCAAAGGAGTGTGTCCCAGATTGACCAAGACTCTGGACTGTCCAGGGTTACCTGTTACTAGGCTTTAACATCTTGGTAGTTCCTGTTCCTCAAGTCAATATTCAAATGGTGATCAACTCCTCAACGTCCCAGAGATTCCCTGTCTTAGTCCTAATACTTCCACATCCTCAAAAAATAGAAAGGCGTCTTCTCAATGAACATTTAGCTCTTCCTTTTAGTAGTATGATGAGAACATTATTCCTGCCATGAAAGGTGGTATCAAGTATTTTTGGAATTATTAATGCTAATATTTAAAATCTAAGAAGATGAAACACCATTTTACCAATCTTATCCTTTTCATTCCTTTTCAAAGCAGATTCTCGTTCCTTTGCTGTGATTTATATATGTTGTAACATTTATGTCATTTATATATACATCATGAATAGAAATAGCAATACTACTTACATACCATCATTTATATAGTCAGGCCACTTATATAAATATAACAAATATTTGGTTCATTCTTCACCCTGCAAGATAGACTATTTTAAGCTCACTTTACACACCCTGGTGCATGTTCAATATCCTGACCGTATCCGTGCACATTCTTAGAGAAATGCCTGGTGTTCAGATGAATTTATCTGTCATTTATCATCTCATTGAGAAATGAGCCTCAATACATCTTATTGACAATGTTTTCTTAAATTTTCTATTCTGTTAACCTCTTCTAGCTGCTGTGGAAAACAAAATATTTTATGTTTTCTGGTTTTCCCTATTAATTTGTTATCAATATGAATTTGAACCCATATGAAGCAGTATACTTTATTACATATGGAAACAAAAGAAACAGAAGAGAAGGTTTCGGTTACTAGTGAATCACAAACATAAAACAGATTTATTTATCCTATAAAAATAAATAAATCCATTTTGGAGGTTATCTTATTCCTTGTAGCTATCGCTGTTGATTTAATATTCCATAAAAACCTTAAAGCTTCCATCCTATTGTTCACCATTCTACAAAACACAGAGATACTGGTTCTGATGACATTAAGTCCAGATTGGCTTCTTCCCTTCCTGGCCTGGGATAGATCTCAATCCTTTATGCAAAGAGAAGCTGTGCCAATGAAGGCATTTTAAGATGCTAAAATTCCTAAGAAGCGTTTGTATGTTTTGTAAACTGTGTTGACCACAAGTACCTCTTAAGCAATATATAAGTTCTCTAAGGTCTCCATCAGTTGACAAAGATTGAAGGCCAGGTTTCAATGTGTCCTCATTTTTAAACAAAATTAATTCAATAACTTAAGTAACCTTTCTTTCAGGACTTCTTTCTTTTTTATTATTATTCTTGAGACTGTATTGCTTGTGTAACTCTATTTTGTCACATTCTCCCTCCTTGCATGATGACTTGCCTCACCAGAAGCCTGCAGCAGAAGGACCAGGTATCCAGTCATGAACCCTGCAAAGCCAAGAGCCGATGCAAATCTCTCCTTCTTTGAGTTGAGTGTCTCAGGTATTTAGTCATGGTGATGAAAAGCCTACTTCATACTATCCTGCTAGCTTTGCCTCCTGTCCCAACACTGATTGATTTATCTACTTATTTCACAGACATTTACAATGTATTTGACCATGTTTATATCTCATAAAAACACATGCAATAGTAGAGATTATTATAAAAACCATTGTACCCATTTTGCAGATGAGAAAATAGTCAAGCAATAATAATATTGTTCTAAAATCTATGTTATGCCCTACTCAAATTTGATAAATGTCAACTTGTTTCCTTTATAAGATTTTTTTTTAAATTTATTTACTCATTTTGAAATAAGGCCATACTCTAGCTCAGGCTGACCTGGAACTCACTATGTTGTCAAGTTACCACAATCTTTTGATTGCTAGGGTTACAGCCATGAGTCATACCATCCAGCTCTGGGGCAGTATTTTGATAATCACTTCTTGTGTGGTATGTACTTGAATGCCATGATTTCTCTTAATCCTCACCACAGACATAGACATAGAAGGGAGAACCAAGTCACACAAATCTATGCCCACTATTCAAGGTGATTCCATCAGCAACTGGGTGAGCATCCAGGCACAAGGGAAAGTCCTTTATCTCTATGTTTATTTCCCAATTCTTTGTGTATTCTCACAGTCTAAGTCAGTCCTTGGGATCCAACCACCATGACACAGGTTACTCTCCAGTTTCTACTCAGGAAGAGACAAAAGTAATTTGCAATCATTCAGAATAATGAAATGTCCATCAGCATCATGCTATGGGAGGCTTCATTCTCTCTGCTTCAGGGGAATCTTAGTAAAAATGGCTATCGTAACAACAAAAAATCAGATTTCTGGTACAAAGCAGTAAATGTCAGATTCTTTTAGTAAAAAAAGATAAAACACTCAGCCCAACAATCTCTGTATCTAAGTATTTAGCAGAATCCTTACTAGGCGAAGTTTTCTAAACTGTCCTAAAATCCTTTACCTGCTCTAGTTTCTGCCCTTTGGATGTGTTGCATTTGATTGTCATACTTAAAATAGAATCTCAATGAAAAGGAATAAACAGGGCTATGGCTGATGAGCTTTGTCTTAGATATCTGAGCATGAATATACTTCAAGACCTAAGGGAATGAAGAAAAGCACAAATCAAATATTTATATCATAAGTTACTTTTTCTTGCACTACAATATCTTATTATTTATAAGAATTTCTTTCAATGTCATAGGAATATTTCGTTGAAAATTAAATTCTTTCAAATTTTTTTCAGATATATGTCATTCAGGCATCCTATTGTAAATTTATATCCAACATGAGGGATTTGCCTGTCCATGTAAAACTCCTGAGAGGTCAGAGGTACAGCACACAAACATCCTCACCTATGTTCCCTCACCCCAGAACTGCCTGAAATGTTGCTGGATAAGGAGACCCGATAATATATTTGAATCAAAAAGTCAAAATCAAAGCCTCTTGTATTCCGGAGCTATGTCACATATGTGTAACATGTATCCATGTAAAACGTATGTTCTGTGTGAGTGAGCTCGTATATGTCACACTTGTACAGCTTTTGAAGAACATGCACATTTTTTTTCATAATGTTCAGAGTCTTTTGTCCTCTTAGATTATGTCTTCTTAGCTTTGTCTGATGGAATTCTATTGTAACTATTTTATGAATTAATCATATTACTCATAAATATTAGCATATTTGTATAGATTCTTTTGAACAGTGCAATTATCTTTTATAATTCAGCTCTTGAGTTTGACAAAGTTTTTATATGCTCATTTCAAATTTTTCTAAGTAACTTTTGTGAAATTTTGCCACTGAGTGGAATATATAAGCAAGGCAAAGTAGACTTTTTATTTTTTTAAATTTCATTATGAGTGCTGTATTTGCAGTATTCATCCTCCCTTCCCCTCCTCCAATTCTTTCTATGCTCACATACTCCTTCTAAAATTCACGGTCTTAGGCATTTTTTTTAGATTACACTGAACTATTCTCAATCTAAGACTAAGAATTACTGAAGCTCAGACTTAGATATAAAGTAGAGTTTCAAAATATAAACTAAATTTATTTTAAAAAGAATTGGTACAATGTATACTCTTTAGTCGTGAGAAATGTTTTTTATTTGAAAAATTGTCAAATAACAGAATTTGTGAAATTTTGGCTTAGGCTTTGTTCTACATATTCTAAGAAATAGTGCAGTTTCTCCTCCACTGTCATGAAAACACGTTTGACAAATAGAAAAGCCAGTTTTGATTGTCAAAGCCTTCAGTCGGATGTGTTCTATGGTAGGGCAGTGCGATCAGAAGCAATATGTTCAAGAAGGGACCACTGAATCTCATGAGTATCAGTGTGATAACATTGACTTCTGTACACATTCAGTTTCACATTTTATTCCTGATACCAGTACAGAATGTGCTGAGACACATGCTTATCCATGTGTGCTAGAGTAAACAGAGGTGGTGTGGTGCTTTCCTGTATGCATCTACCCATAGAGAGGAGGCATGTGTGAAAAATGCACACATGCATTAGATCAGAATACCAAGGGAATCCCAGAAAGTCCAGGTATGCGATAGGACCAGTCTAGTGGATAATATCATGAAGTTGTCTGAGCCTGGTGACAAACGGGTCTGAAAGCGACTATCAGGAATGACAGGCTGAGTCAGAAGATTCTAGAGTTTAGGAGAAGCATGTGATACAAATAAAACCACAAAAGTATGAAACAGTCATGGACTACGTTCAGAAAAAAACAACAAGCCTCCTACAAAAGATGGAAAGTGAAGTAACTAGTACCATTCACATATGTTTGCCTTGTGCAGATCATGATGAAAAACTAAGCACTAGGTCTGACGTGTTAATATATAATCAAATTCAGATGCACTCATGTGTTCCTACAGAGTAGGTAGGAGAGGTAGGAGAAAGCTTGATCACAGCTTTCAGATCATTACAGTTTGGAAATACCTTGGCTTACAAGCCTATTTTGGAAAAAATATCGTTCCTTTTTTTAAATAAAAGAATAGAAGAGAAACCACAATGAAGACAGAACGTCTGAAAATAGCATGGTAATTAGCTAGGCCGTGAAGTGATGCCTGCCAATGTGGTGCTGGAAAGATGGGCCAAGTCTAAGATAGCAGGGAGCAATCTTATCAATGCTGCACTCACTCGTACAGCCAGAACTGCAGAAGGAGAGGAAGACGGAAGACGAAGGGGGAGGGGGGGGATGACTCGTCTGATCTGAACTGCAGAAAGATAGGGCAAATGGGAGAACTCATCCAACCAGAAATGCAGGGAAATAAGTGAAATTGGGGGACTCATTCATCCAATCAGAACTGCAGAAGACAGGGAGATGGTGGACTCATTCAATCAGAACTGTAGAAAGATGGGGAGATTTGGAGAACTCATTCACAAATTACAATATTAAGAGCAATCCCTATATGCCTAAATTATAATTAGCAAACTTTTATTTTATATTTCAAGTGCTCTATTTTAATGTTTCAGATATACATAATACTAATAAGTATGATGTTTAGGGCTAGATATTTCTGTGGTTAAGGGCAGTGGCCTCACTTTTAGATTAGCTGAATTAAATTCCCAGCACCCAAATAGTGTCTCATTTTGTATCTCCTTTCCCAAGAGAGTTACTACCATCCAACATACCAGGCATGTACTTAGTTCACAGACATGCAGGCAGGCAAACTCCCATACTCATAAATAATTTTAAGGCCCATGATAGATGCTTGTACACACAATGGCTTAGTTACAGGCAGAGGACACGTATCTTAACGTCTGATGGCCTTATGATTGTCACAAATTAAGTGCAACAGCAATAATCTAATTAAAGACTTAAGGGAAATGTCTTGCTCTCAGAAAAAGAGAACGTGACATTTTTATTACATGCAGTTATGTAATGCAGCTGCCAGGAACAGCAGTGTTGGTAAGATACATAATTAATTCAAATAGATATAATGTCTCTGACGTTTCTATGAGATGGAGCAGCATCTACTTTGCAGGTTAGTTAGCTGTATTTCCAAACTTATAAACTCCTGGACTCACCACATCTGAATCTCAGTATCTGAAACATTATTTCCACAGTTTGTGTGTGTCAGGGAGTCTTCCTAGAAGCTGTAGAAGTCCAAAGTGATGACCTACACTGTCATTGGTCAATATGAAAGTGTCCCTAGTTTAATGAAAATTCAGATAAATCTCTCAGAACCTCATGACTTTTAAAATACATAAGATGTTCAGTCAGAAGACAATGAAATATTTTTCATGTGTAACTATACATCTAATTTTGTAATACTTTGAAACTCCTTTGAGTGTTTATTGCAAAATATATGGAGACCCAGAAAGGGGGAAATCTCTATGCCAGGGTTTGTTAAGCCAAAGAGATATTTAATTTCTAGTGTGTGCTAACAACAGAAACTATTTATTAAGCATGAAAATATTAACATAGTAAATGTTAGCTAATTAAAGTAAGCAAAGAAGATGAAAAAACACTTGAAGAATATAAATAATTCATATTATATAATATCAGAAAAAATGACCACACTGTACTTTAAGAAGATTGTTGCACCACTGTAAACTAACCAAGACCTCTGATGACCACACACCACTAAAACATGTCATCTAGAATCTATTGAAGACATGAGCATCTGTGCATTTCAGATATTATATAGAAGCACATTTTCTGGAAATTGATGCTTGTAGTTGAATAGAATTAATATGATAATGAAACATTAAAAGTTGCAGACAATAATTGCACTTTTAATATTTCAATGCTGTATATGTCCCTGCCACAAATCAAGTCCTTAATGAGCAAAGCTGGGAAAATGAGAGTCCAAGGACGGAAGGAAGAACTCACAACAAGCTCCACTTCAACCACGGACATTTCCATCCCTTGAAAAGATATTTTTGCTATTCACTTAGCAGAGGATGAACACTGAGGAAATCTTTGGTTTCTTAACTGGGTTACCAAAAGACATGGGAATAAATTGTACTGTAGTGAGAATGATTATATTTACCATCAGACAGACAGTTGGAGCTTAAAATGATTACTTTAGCTTTGGTTTTAAATCCTGGCAGGCTTGATTCTTGGTTCTCCAGCCTTGGGCACAGTAGTATGCCAAGCTACAGTATTATATGTGAGAAAGGAAAGAAAAGCACATTTGTCTAAATATCCTCTCCATTTTCTTGAACAAAGTGAAGATGTTAATATAATTTCATCACACATATATGTGCATAAGTGCTTTGTATTCATATATACTTATAATATGTGGACATATATGCACATATATGTATATACATACATTTTGATATGTGTATAATATATGGTAAGGCACTGAAGATATGGCTCAGTCATTAAGAGTGATTACTTCTCTTTAAGAGGACCCAGGTTATGCACACACACATATATATATATATATATACATTTGATATGTGTGTAATATATGGTAAGGCACTGAAGATATGGCTCAGTCATTAAGAGTGATTACTTCTCTTTAGGAGGACCCAGGTTCTGTCCTTGTCTCAAGATCACAGCCCTGGAACTCCAGTTTGTTTCTGATCACTGCATGTTCCTCTACCCATGTAGGAAAAATTCAAGCACTCGGGGTCATACACATAAAATAAATGAAGAAATATTTCATTTCATAGAGCTACATAGATTTGTATTACATATGTATGCATATGTGATAATCTTGATTAGATTAAGATATTCCTAGAATATTGGTAAAGGCATGTCTGGTGTATGCTATGATTATGTTTCTGGAGAGGATTTACTAAGCAAAGCCTGACCTGAATATGGGAAGCACCATCCCATAATTGATAGTTGCCGGAATAAAATGTGACAAAAAGGAAAGAGCCCACCGGCATTTCGTTCCTCACTGCTTCCTAACAAACCAGGAGGTAAGATGTCACACTGCACCATGCCCTCCTGCCACGAGGGACTGAAATCTCTGAAGACAAATCCTTTTCCCCTTGTTTCTGTCTGGTACTTTGTCACAATGATGGAAAGCCTACCTAATACAGGAAAATTGTTATCAAAGAAACCAGGTCTTTGCTGTGACTTTACATGATGGCAGAATTCGTGTGCCTTTGGAATTGGTTTGTGGAGAAAATTTGCAAATGTTTGACGTTCTGAGCTGCAGAAGCCCAAGCATGCTGCTAAACTCAGAACTTAGTGAACTAATCTAGAGGGAGCTTGGAAGCCCATTGTGGTTGTTTGAAAGAAAATGGCCCCCAAATTCTTATAGGGAATGGCACTGTTAGGAGGGGTAGCCTTGTCAGAGTAGGTGTGGCCTTGATGGAGGAAGTGTGTCACTGCAGGGTGGTCTTTGAGCTTTTAGGCGTCACATCCTCTTCCTGCTGCCTGCCAATACTAAAGTACAACTGTCAACTACCTCTCTAACAGCATGTCTGTCTGAGTGCTGCCATGCTTTCCGCTATGACCATAATGAATTCAAGTTCTGAACTGTAAGCCAGTCACATCTGAATGTTTTCCTTTGTAAGAGTTGCAACATTCATGGTGTCTCTTCACAGCAATAAAACTCCCAACTGAGACAAATCAGGATGTTGAGAGAATGATGACAATGGAGCCCTATTTACGGGGCTCTGTTGAAGGAAAAGAATAGAACCTGTTGCTGGGTGGTGGTAGCGCATGCCTTTAATCCCAGCACTCGGGAGGCAGAGGCAGGGGGAATCTCTGTGAGTTCAAGGCCAGCCTGGTCTACAAGAGCTAGTTCCAGGAGAGGCACTAAAGCTACAGAGAAACCCTGTCTTAAAAAAACCAAAAAAAAAAAAAAAATAGAACCTGTGCATGTCATATCCTGTCAAGAGATCATCTTATGCTTCATCTGTCCCTAAAACTTATTGGGATACCTAGTTTAAAGATGAATCAAGGCAGTTCACTATTCCAGAAAGGACACGGATTTTGCTCACTGCTTTCAGCCAGGTTTACAGAGAGAACTAGAATAAAAAAGCAAAAGAGAAGAGATTTTATAAATTCAAGTGTTGGTGGAGACTGCTTGTTCATTTCCCGGCTGCTCAGACCCAAAATAATTACACAGACACTATATTATCTAAAACAGTGCTTGGCCAATATCTTAAGTGTATTGCTACCTAACTCTTATATTTTAAATTAACCCATTTCTATTCATCTGTGTATCGCCATGTGGTTGTGCCCTACTGGTAAGGTTCCATCCAGAGTCGGGTGTCTGTCTCCTGCTGTGGATACATGGCTTCTCTCTGACTCTGCCTTCTTTCCTCCTCTATCTGCTTGGAATTCCCCCCTTTCCCTACTCTGCTAAGCCAATGACTGAAACAGGTTTATTTACTAACCAATAAAAACAACACATATACAGAAGGATTTCCCACATCACCCAAGGCTAAGAGATGCATGGTTCCTCTGGAGGGACTACAGAAACCAGGGAAGTAAAAGGTACCATGGGGATGCAGGAAGGAACAATAGAGAACAGTATACCGCTGTGCAAACTATTTGAAAAGGGAAATGGGAAAGAGGGAATATTTTAATTGGGGATATGGAGAAAGATAAATTCAGAAGGAGGATGATATCCTCCCACAGACAGAGGGACTTATGAAATAAAAGGAGACAGAGGAGAGAGCCCTCTAGACAGACACTCTCTTCTCTTGCTTCCTGGCTGCTGGGATATGTCCTGTTTCCTGTTCCTTGCCCTCTGTTATTAGAGACCAAAACCTGAGCCTATGTATTTCTGTCTTCTTTGAAGTTGTTTTTGTTAGGCATTTCCTGACTGATACAAAAAGAAACTGAACAAAAATACATGATTAAATCCTAGAGGAAGAGTTGGAAGATTTTTTTATCTATGTATACACTGTAAAACTCGTAAATGAAGCTAGTAAACTTGATTTTGTGCTTAGAACTAAATTCTGCTCATAGCGGTTGAAGTATGCAATGTGCTCCTAATGACAGTAGTTACCTACCATGCAGTAATTCTCTTGACCCTTCTCATTCCCTTTAATAGAATTCTGATAGACAGTGACTCTTGTCTCTATCTACCCTTCAGATGCTGAGAGTTCACATTCTTACAATCCACATAGGGAACCATGAGAATTGTGTTTCTTTTTGTATTATTTGTTTTTTTTTTCTGTTTTGTTACTTATCAAAACACTATTCTTGTTCAATGTTCTGTTCTTAATCCTCATCTCTAAAACCAGTTGAATATCTCTGAAGGCCATTGTCATATCTAGTTATTATACAACAGCGGCATACTGTTTTGGTTTATTCTTCTGATTGTTTTGATTATGCAGGATCTTTCCTGGTTCCCTATTGCTTTTTTGGATTGTGTTTTCAGTGTCTGAAAAATGCGTTTAATATGAATTTCACTAAATTTTGAGATTGTTTCGGGTTTGGTGGATAGTTTTTAGTCAGATTCAAGTATAGCACCTGAATATCAATGCCATGCCAATTAAGAAGTGCCAATCATTATGTCTTTCTTAATTTGGTTTTTAGAGACAGGATTCCTCTACATATTCCTGGCTGTCCTAGAACTCCCTCTGTAGACCAGACCAGGCTGGCCTTGAACACAGAGATCAACCTGCCTCTGCCTCCCAAACGTTGGGATAAAAGACATGTATCCTCAGGCCCCTTTGTTTTTTAAAGATCAGTTTTGTTTTTCAATTTTTTTAAAGAAATCATGACAGCATTTACTGGGACATAAAGGAAGTTCTTGTTGTTCTTTACCATAAATATTTTTATTTAACCTCAACTGTCACTTTAATGAAACTTGATTTTATTCCAAGTAACATCATCTTAGGGCTCTGAATGCCCCCAGAAACACAGTTCAAGTCAAAACATATTCATTCATAACTATCCTAATCATGCCTAAGACATGTATTACCAAACATTGAAGTTTCTTCAAAAAAAGCCCCTAATAATATGTTCTATGTACTTAGTAGAGGAAGCTTGACAGAGTTAATAAAGAACAGATGGAAGACTGTCCCTTCTTAAAAGCTCTCGAGTAAGGTTGTGTGTGTGTGTGTGTGTGTGTGTGTGTGTGTGTGTGTGTGTGTGTGTGATTGTTTATTTTTGTCAATATTTTTTAAAGGATATATTGACTCAATCGCTTGGGTTATTATGAAGCAAAGATACATGAAGGCACGTGAAACCAAGTTATTGACAATAAGAAAGCAAGTGGCTTAAGCCTGGAGCATTAAGTCCCAGCTATTTCTTCTTCAGTGTGAAAGCCGGCTCACTGAAGTCAGAACTGGATTTTGCTGCAGTGGAGGACATGCAATGCACGCCCTACTCCTATGGAAAACAGGTTCTCTCCATTGACATCCATTATAACCGTGACAAGAACACTTAGCATGTTGTCAGTAAGTTGCTCTTCAACAACTCCAACAGGGAAATCGATTGTGCTTAGGGATGTAGGTAGAAATAAAGTTGTTATTTATGCAGGTCTTATTTATTTCCTGCTCTTTGAAAATCCGGAGTATGGCAGCAAAGTTGCCTATGCACAAATATCCTAACTACACTGAAAACTTCAGCATTAGCAGAGAGGCCTCTTCAGTGATGACACCCGAGTGAAAAAAAAGAGCAAAAATGCTGGCTTTGGGAGCAGGAGAGACTTGCAACTGTCTGTCACGGAAGCTTCCAGTGCTTCCTGGGTATTCATATCAGGGACCCTAGACAGTTTTAAAAGGAGAAGAACTGTCATGTTCTGCCTCCACATTTGCTATCACACAGTGCTGAGTTTCTTGTTCTTTGGATGTTTTTTTATTAATTAGTTCATTTAGATGTATAAAATGTAAATTGGGACTGTAGTACTCCTGAAAGATGAACTAACCTTCTGAATGACTGAGTAAATGAATGACCCATTAACAGAAAGAGCACAAAATGTCTGACATGTTTTCTCACTCCTGACAACCCTAGTTAATCTTTCATGGCAATAAGACCTGCTCAGTGAGAAAGACAATTTTTCACTGGCAAAAAATAACATTGGCCTAAAATATCCCTGGAACATTTTTGAACTGAAAAAAAATATGCCAAGTTGAAGAAACTTGTTCAGTCAAATATTTGGTTAGAAGAAATGACAGAACTAGTTGATAATAAAATATTTACATTTAAGAAAAATATAATGTATGTTTTGAAAATATGGAGGCACACAGGAGAGATTTGAATAGTTGATATCAGTTGCCTATAATCATTACAAAAACACCTCTTTCTATTAGAGCCACTCTGTCCAGTTAATAAAGTGCCCCATTGATAAGGCTTAGTGGTTCCTATACATTATAACTGAGATTTGAAAACATGAGAAATGCACAGAGCAGAATAATCCTATCTCCTGAAGGATTATTTCATGATCATGGGGAATAAAACAATGGCCTGTTGCTGATAGTCTTAAAAACTTGCATATGCTAATTTTGATTTGATAAACATATATCAGGAATTTAATGCTTCTACCTAATCTCTGTTCTCCTACAATATGTATTATAAAACTGGAGATACCCAAGTAATCACAAGGCATCAGAACAGTGATGTGATCCTAGCTTGGCTATGAGAAAGTAAGAAAATCTTTCTGGTCTAAAATAATCATAAAAAAGAAAACAAGAAGTTGATTATAACTTGCTTAACAGATCAATACCAAGAACCTTTTAATTCCAAAGTTTGTTAAATAGGTAAATCAATGTATATTTTCTAATAACAGAGCCATTTAAGAGAACCTATCTGAAACCACAGCTCCAAGCTGTAGGTTATGAGTAAAGGATACTCACTCCCTCAGCCCTGAGTGCTCTCTGATCCTGCCTTCCAAGTCAACATGTGTATGCTTAAATACAAGATTCAACACGCTCAGTCTGTATAATGCTATTTGTATGCCTATTTTCATGACTGACCATTTGGTATTGGCTAATCAACAAGGCAGCATAAACATGAGCTGAAGAAAGACAACGCAGTAGACATGCTAATGTGTTTAGGGTAGGCCACCAAGACTCAACTCTATATACAAACAGCTGCAGGCAGCTAAGGAGTTTGGACAGCAGAAGAAATAGTTTTCCTGGGGAAAGGGCATATTATATTTTTTTAAAATAAAGTTACACTCTTTAATATGATAATTTCTTCCCCAAGATCCATAGACTATCTGATGAAAATCCGAGTGCAAGCTGAGAGAAATCTCGTTTCAAGCTGTTGCTCTGCTCAGTGGAGTCCCTCAAACTTCCAAGACAATATATAGAGTAGTGCTATTGCCCTTGATTGCCTCCCAGAAGCTGGAAATAAATCCCTTTTGCTGAAGATGACACCTTGGACATGGGACTTGGAAGAATCGAGCAGGAATTGACCTGAAAGCCTTCTCCCTTATAACTAGCTATCATGTGACTAGGATGTCATAGCAGTTGTGACTGTTGTCTGGCTTTCCTTCAAGAACCATTAGCCATTAAGCATCATTGCTTTCTCTTTTAAGGCTTAGGCCCTCATTACATGGTCACTTTGGATTTCCCCACAACATAAGATATCAGGATGGTGAGGCTCAGTGTGATATCTGTCTTCTCCTAATGACAACATTTCAAAGGACAAAAATAAAGTTCAACAGATTCTTTTTTTTAATTTATTTATTTATTAAGGATTTCTGCCTCCTCCCCGCCACCGCCTCCCATTTCCCTCCCCATCCCCCATCAAGTCCCTCTCCCTCATTAGCTTGAAGAGTAATCAGGGTTCCCTGACCTGTGGGAAGTCCAAGGACCGCCCACCTCCATCCAGGTTTAGTAAGTTGAGCATCCAAACTGCCTAGGCTCCCCCAAAGCCAGTGCGTGCAGTAGGATCAAAAACCCATTGCCATTGTTCTTGAGTTCTCAGTAGTCCTCATTGTCCACTATGTTCAGCAAGTCCGGTTTTATCCCATGCTTTTTCAGACCCAGGCCAGCTGGCCTTGGTGAATTCCCAATGGGGATGTTCTATCAGCAGTTCAACAGATTCTTAATGGCAACAACAATAAATATCAAGGTCAATCTTCTACACTAATGTGATATTCAAAGCAGGGAAACAACCTGCTCAGAGTCAAAGGAGTAATGCATACCATGCTTCTTGGTAAGAGGGGTGTAAAATAGGCATCTACTAGCACCTCACCATCCCTTATTTCCTGCAGCTTTCCACCCCATTCTGTATGTTTCACTGTCATTGTGAGTTCCTGGCCTCACTTACTTAATCTAATTATCCATCTTGACTCTGGCTCATTTTTACTTTCTAAACTCAATATGCCCCATGGGTGTATTTTCACAGTTGAATGAAATAAGACAGGAAAATTGCCTGATTAATTTGCCTGTGTACCTAGAACACAGTGGATAGTAAATAGTAACTTTCTCTTTTCTAGGTTAGAGATAATGGTTAATTATTGTGGGCACCTTGTCTGTACATGTGTGCATACATGTCTGTGAGTGCACACATGTGCATACATTTCTGCAT
>NC_022024.1:13878923-13886636 GCF_000317375.1 Microtus ochrogaster
GTGTGTGTGTGTGTGTGTGTGTGTGTGTGTGTGTGTGTGTGTTAGAGGGAGGAGACAAAGAAGAAGTAATATTTCTTTTTGGCAATGCCAGTAGGATAACAGAAATAGATTTTTTCATGCTCCATTTCTGAGAAGCATAGAGTAGTGATGGATGGATTTATTTTAGGACATTGTGAACAAAAAAAAATGCCCTTAATCATTTCATAGGGGCATGTGAAAAGCTACTTCTAAAACTCTTGTCTTAGTTAAGTTTTCTATTGCCGTGAAGAGACACCGTGGCTACAGGAACTATTGCAAAGGAAAACATTTCATTGGGGTTGGCTTGCAGGTTCAGAGGTTTAGTCCATTACTGTCATGGCAGGAAGCAAGAGGTATACAGGCAGTCATGGTGCTGGAGAAGGAGCAGAGAGTTCTACACTTGAACCCACAGGCAGCAGGAAGAGAGAATCGGCCACTAGGCCTGGCTTGAATTCTGAAACTTTAAACCCCACCTCCAATGACACATTTTCTCCAAAAGGGCAATACTAATCCAACAAAGCCACATGCCTTAATCCTTTCAAATATTGCATCACTCTATGAGTTAATGAAGGCTATATTTTTTCAATCCACCAAAACTTTCAAACAGCTATAATATAGTAGGCCAAATTCTCTGCTTTGACTTTTGCCTAGCTCTCTTTCCTGTTAGGTCAGGTCTCCCTTATGTTGTAGTGGTTAGGCTATGGACAAGCAGAAACTACTTTGTCCTATGTTATCACCGACTAAATAATGGGGATTGTTTTAAATCTACTTTTTTATTCTATAACAATTGACAGCACTCTGTTCATAATGAATGCTTTATAAATAATAGCATAACAATAAAACAGCAAACAATGGCAATCACAATGTAATTCAGTTAGTTGAGGGTTTCAGAACATGTTAATTGAAATGTTAGTGCTTCTTGCTAATTGGCACTACAGTGTAAACATTTTAACATATCTTAAATTTGTATCTATATAAATTATATATATATAATGTATATGTATATTATATGCATAATTTTTTCATTAGGGAGAAAAAAAGATAATTCTAGGTATATTTGAATAGAGGTCATTTGACAACTTATCAGGAATATTAAGGGAATCCTTTCCACTGATAGACAAGTAACCCTGTGATCCAGGGGAAACAACACAATGTTCTAGCTCTGGATACCCAGTGAAACATAAACAGGGTCACCAACTCACAAATATCTGAAATAAATTATGGTTGCTTTTATTTAACTAAAACATGGATGGCTTACCCAGGACAATTTGCAAAGGAAGAAATTTCTAACAGACTTGAAATAGCTATGTTCCAATGAAAGAAATAAAATTATGGCTCTAAAATATAATTATAATTTCTCAGAACTAAAGGATGCTATGGCAATGTTTTCTGTTTGGCTCCAAATGCTCAGAAACCAGGTCAGGTGCATCCACTAGCTTCTCTTCGCTATCCAAAGGGACCTAGTTGAGCTGAATCTGTCATCATTGGTGTTTGTGCCTGAAAGTGTTCTTGCCTTTACCTGTTCCCTCTTCCTTTGCTCACTTACCCTCACATACAGTATTCAAATGCTGCCAAACAGAAAATATTCATAGCCCTAAAGGATGGAATGGTGTACTCCCTTGGAACCCAATAGTTATAGCAAAAGAAAAGTCTCTGATGCCTTTTTTGTCCTAATACTTCATTACATTTGTCAATCCCATTAAAGCTCCTCTCATTCCCATCACATACAGCATGGTTTCTCTGGCTATTCTAAATGGATGTCATTTATTATCTTCCTTTCCAGATATCAAAAAGAAGAAATGATATGAATCTGGAAAAATTACTGAAAAGCATGAGAGATATCAAGGACCTAAAAGAAGAGAGAAAGAAAGTATTCAATTAGTTCTAGAACAGAATGAACTGTGGGCCACTCTCTGCTTGGTTGCTGAAATCCTTTGAACTTTACTTCTTATGAGCCAATCATGTCATCAGATTACTTTGTGATTGGGAGACAATAATCAAGTGATGTAAATAAGATCTTAGTAAAATGCTTGCTAATTGGCTTCGGAAGCTAGATCAAAGCATGTAAAGCAATTAGAAAATGCAGAATATTTATTGTGAGTTCTGAATTCTTTGGTAATTCTCCGGTCTCTTGGAGTTCAAGAAAGAAAACATTAAAGTAGCATAATACAATTCTGCATGATTACAGAGGTAAAAAGTCTGGGTCTTAAAGAATGACAAAATTTGCAAAGGACAAGAGATTAAATAGATAATATAAACCGCCTGCACTGAAGTTCTGTATTGGAGGAACATAAAGACAAATAATTTCACTACTAATGCTTTGGTTTTCTTGTCAACAAAATATAAATAATTTTATAAAATTATTATGTATATTTAAGATAATATCATTAATTATAAACTGAACACCTAAGCCTGAGCATTTCATCCAGAATATAACTGATAACAAATGCTGACATGGAATGGGAAGGTAGAATTTTTAAACATCATTGATGGGAGTTTAGCCTAGTGTAGCCAGGCTAGAAATAATTTTAAAAATTTCTCTATCAATTATAAATTGAGCTGCCAAGTACCCAAGTGTGACACCCCTGAGCATGTATACAAAGGACTCAGCATTCCACTCCAGAGACATCTCAGTGCTGTTTAGTCACACTAACTATGAAATAGGGTCCACCTAGATGTTCATCAATAAAGTATAAGAAAAAGCATTTATACACACAATGACCCATTAAAACACCAAACCAAGAGCCATAATATAGAAGCAAAATTCTGTAAGGCTGAAAGAATGCCCAGATAAACCATTATGAGAAAAAGAAATCCTCCCAAAATAATACTGAGCTAATATTGTGTTGGCTACCTACCTCTGAACATGGGGCCTGTCCTTAAGTGTGGTTTGTATACCTAGTGAGTCTCAATTACAAAAAACAAATTAGGTATAATCCTAACACTGGAGGTATCATTTGACAGTGAGAGATGTCTAGTTGGGGCTGTGTCTCCCTTCATTATTTGGTGATTTTACTTAGACTTTTATATATGTACATATTTTTAAAAGCTCCTACTATAGCAGGCTTCCATACAACCTTCAAATGGTCCTTAGTTTTAGGTGACTTTCCCTGTGTTCCCTCCCTTACCCCTCTTTTACACCCCCATCTCCATTTTACCCTCCCACTCCAGTCCACATACTTTTGTCCATAGGTATCTATTCTATTTTTCCTTCCTAGGGAAACCATTCCCCAGCCCAAGCCTTTGTTCTATACCTAATGTCTATGGTTAAACAGATTATTGCCTGCTTACCCAAAACTCAACAGCTGACATCCATATATAAGTGAAGACATCTCATAATTATTTTTTTTTGGATCTGGGTTTTAGCTCCATCCATTTATCTGTGAATTTCATTATTTCATTTTTTAACAGGTAAGTAATATTTCATGGTATAAATGTACCACATTTTTATTCACTTATCCATTTGTGGATATCTAGGTTGTTTCTCACTTCTATTATGAATAGAGCAGCATTGTTTGTAATAGCCAGAACCTGGAAACAACCTAGATGCCCTTCAATAGAAGAATGGATGAAGAAAGTATGGAATATATACATATTAGAGTATTACTCAGCAGTAAAAAACAAGGACTTCTTGAATTTTGCATACAAATAGATGGAAATAGAAAACACTATCCTGAGTGAGGTAAGCCAGACCCAAAAAGAGGAACATGGGATGTACTCACTCATATTTGGTTTCTAGCCATAAATGAAGGACATTGAGCTTATAATTCGCGATCCTAGAGAAGCTAAATAAGAAGGTGAATCCAAAGACAAACATATAGGCATCCTCCTGAATATTAACCTTCATCAGGCGATGAAAGGAGACAGAGACAGAGACCCACATTGGAGCACCGGACAGAAATCTCAAGGTCCAAAAGAAAAAAGAAAAAAAAAAGAAATCTCAAGGTCCAAATCAGGAGCAGAAGGAGAGGGAGCACGAGCAAGGAACTCAGGACCGCGAGGGGTACACCCACACTCTGAGACAATGGGGATGTTCGTTCGGGAATTCACCAAGGCCAGCTGGCCTGGGTCTGAAAAAGCATGGGATAAAACCGGACTTGCTGAACATAGCGGACAATGAGGACTACTGAGAACTCAAGAACAATGGCAATGGGTTTTTGATCCTACTGCACGTACTGGCTTTGGGGGAGCCTAGGCAGTTTGGATGCTCACCTTACTAAATCTGGATGGAGGTGGGCGGTCCTTGGACTTCCCACAGGTCAGGGAACCCTGTTTGCTCTTCGAGCTGATGAGGGAGAGGGACTTTATCAGGGGAGGGGGAGGGAAATGGGAGGCGGTGGTGGGGAGGAGGCAGAAATCCTTAATAAATAAATTTTTTAAAAAAATGAATAGAGCAGCAATGAACAAGGTTGAGCTATTGCCCTTGTAATAGGATAGTCCTTTGAGTATATTTCCAAAAATGATATAGCTGAATTTTGAGGTATTTATAACAAGAATGTATGGTGTACCAATGACAAGACAGGCATGTAGAAAACAAATTTTCCCAGAAACAGATAACTAATATATGCTTGTATAGATGAATGTCAAAGAGAAATCTCAAGGTATAAGTGAACTTATGTGTGGAATCTAATCACCTTAATCAAAGTTTCAGAGAGAACTGTGTCACCTTCAGATGAAACTACCTACTCATCTTCCACGTGCTATGATAACCTCAGGGCTCCAGTGTCACAGAGAACCACTAAAAAAGGGATCAAATATGGACAATCATCATGTTGACAGGAATGGATTTTACCTAACGGTCTAAGAGAATTAATTGCTTCATGCATGAATGTAAAGCTACGTATTTAATTTGAATATAGACATTCATGGTGCTGACAGCTTGGGCATTAATACATTTCAGTATTGTATATTAACAAGCTAAAATACTTGCTTATATTCATAGAGTAACTAAAATAATACATGGTTCTGCCTGCATGTAGAATGTCTTTTAATATTGGCATCAGAGTTATCCTAAGACTCTCATCCTGGCCACAATTGCTATCACCCCAAATTGACTTTCTTACTTATTAAAACAATTGAATAATCTTCCTAACATAGCTGTGTACTAGAATTTTAAAACAGATAAATATTCCTGTTTCTCATGAAGCTTATTCTCCTAAAGAGGCAGACTAAAAATGCTGAAGGACATATACAGATTGACGACAATTCATTATTTTAAAACTTATGAGGTTTAATCATCCTTGTTTGTTCTAAGATCAAATTTTTCATTTTTGGTATTGTGAGAAATTCATGCTTTAATATTTGTTAAGCAGTAGTATAGAATTTTACGCTGAACTCCAGGGGACAGGAGTAGCATACAGAAGTCAATAAAAGGTCATAAGTAGGGAACCTTTGCATAGGAGAAATTCTTCTGAAACAAATCTTAAATCTGCCTGGATCAAAGTGCAGATCTTTCTACCCATTTCTTCCCCTTATATTGCCAATGTCCCATTCTATTATTTAAGCAAGGATTGGTCGCTATTTAGAGCAAGCTCAGTAAGGCTGTTTGTTTAAAATGTATGCTGGACATGTCAGAAGTCATCAGGTTTTGTCATGTACTAGTTTGATGACAGATCCAGGCCACAGACCCAGAGCTCGGCAAGTACCATATAAATTATAGCTGTGGTGAAGCAGTCAGCAGTGACAGTCCATGCAGGCCCACCTTCCAAATGCTTCTGCAAAAATAGAAATGATTCAGTTACCTAACAAGACGAAGCAAAAGTCAATTCTTCTAAAACTATGGGTTAAGCATTCAATAAAATTTCTAGATTCTTTGTGGTATATTTTCTTTTCTTTTCTTTCAAGCTGAAATTTGTCACTGTTAAAAGAAAAAAAGTGTGTTATGTTATGATTTTTATTTTAATGAGTCGTGTGTGTGTGTGTGTGTGTGTGTGCGTGTGTATACTCACATATGTAACGGTATGTGTAGAGGTCAAGAGACAGCCCACAGTGGTAGCTTCTTTGCCCTTGTGCCTTCAGGCTTGGCAGCAAGTGTCTTTTCCTGCTAACATGTCTCTGCAGTCCTGTGCTACTTTTCTTTTAAAACCCTTATTCCAGAGTCGTTAACAATATCTCAAACAAAAGCAACATGACAATAATCTTGCTTGTTATTTAGTATCACACACTTATTTGGTAATTTTTCAGCTGTTGATGCAAATCCGTGTTGTTTATATTCCATTTTGTAAAAGGACAAAGAAAAAGAAGACCATTATTTGAATAACCAATCTACCATTGGTTATTCTCACTAATAAATTCTATAAACTCACTAATGCATATTAACTGGTCTATGTTAAATGTTTAGAACAATCATGCCCCCCACGTTTGATTACACTGATAGGAAAGATCTCAGTTAAAACTAAGAAAACGTCTTCGATGAAGTTTAGGATTCATATTAAGCAATAAGAAATATAACCTGTGCACTTGACTACAATCAGACTTTTACTGTGAGATCAAATTTTGTATAAATAAATATTCATATTTAAAAGTTCTTCATAATTTATCTGTGTAGACTATAAAAAATTGAAAAGAAGTAAACCTCAGCTGAATTTTATTAGATATTTTAAATAAGCTTAGAATTTTCTTCAAAATTTTACAAGCAGATTTGATATATATTCTAATTGGATGTCTAAAATGTCTGTTTTTCAAAAAAAATACATGGTTACCTTCAGACTATCACAAGAGATGAATTTTTCTTTTCCTTTAATATCATTACAGAATGACTTCTCAAGCAATTAAAGATTTAGTAGCAATCAAATTCCCAAAATCTTCACCAAAAATAAAAATTAAAGCATATTTAGTTTAAATATGATAACCTTTAATTTTTTTCTTTACATTTTGTGGGGATGGAAGAGCACATATCCCACAGTACTATTATGATATACATGAGAAATAACTTGCCAGAATCTCTTCTTTCTTTCTATCTTCCACTGTGTAGGTTCCAAGATCAGACCCAGAAAGTGAGGCTTAACAGCAATGGCTTAACAGCAATGAACATTAATTGCTAAGTCATTTTGATTATCTCCAGGAAAAACATCTACTTTTTAAAGTATTTCTTCACAGTGTTTACTGTGGGGAAACTATGAAATAATAAATATGGCTCTAATATTCCAGTATTATTCTCTCTTTGTTTCCAGTCTCATTTGTCAGAATAACTTCGGTGGCTAGAAAATTTGCTCATAAATAGTGAAGAGATCAAATTAGAAGTCTTTTTTTCTGAAACAGTTTATTGCAAAACACTCACATAGTCTGATTTTATTGACTTCAAATAAACGCAATAATCTTCTAAAGAGAAATACATCCACATAGCCTTTCCTTTCACATCAAAATACATAAAGACAATATGGGAAAAACAAATAATGAAAAAAGAAGTGCCTTTTAATTCAAGCCACAATGAGAAATCTGTGTTCTTTCTAGTAACAACCAGGAAGCTGAAAAAAAAAATATGTAAAACAGCTCTACAAAAATTTGGTAAAACACAACTCAGGACTCCAGTCCCCAAGAAAAGAGTTGGGAGTGGAGTTAGGTGGCATTATGTAGTCAAAAGGCAGAGCAGAGTTGCATTAATTGTTTTTGAAGAAAGAGAACAAAATGTGTGAGTCTTTTCTTTTTTTTATTTTAATTTATTTATTTATTGAGGATTTCCGCCTCCTCCCCGCC
>NC_022024.1:13886845-13888262 GCF_000317375.1 Microtus ochrogaster
GCTATGTTAAGCACTGCATGATAGTGGAGAAGAAGGTAGACGTGGAAGAGTTTCTGAAACGTCAGTAGGAATGACCTTGAGTCTTTTGATGAACACTCATATGTGCACACCCAAGGAAAGCTTCATCAAAGCCAACAGTAAACATCCTGAAATTGTGAACTGAATGATTCTCCAAACGCTCAGAGAATTGCAAAGTGTTTGAAGGCCAAGCATCCAGAGTGGAAAACTTCACGGAGCACACAGACCTTCAGCAGAACTCCAGGGATAAAATTTGTTAGTAGAAAAATCCCGAAGAGCTAGCTTTTCTATATGCAACAAAGATTAAAGTCCTTTCAGTATTTAAAAGAAAAAGTAACAAAATTTAGATGTCAAATGACTTAATACTTACAATATCAATAAAGTTTTGTTAAACATGCCTGGAAGCAAGAAAATGTGAATATTTAACAGGAGAAAAATCAACCAATAAAATCAACATTAGGTGAGAAATATAACTGAATTAGCAAGAAAGGACTTTTTAACAGTTGTACTTAAGAATCTAAAGAAAAGGGCTGGAGAGATGGCTCAGAGGTTAGGAGCACTGCCTGTTCTTCTGAAGGTCCTGAGTTCAATTCCCAGCAACCACATGGTGGCTCACAACCATCAGTAATGAGATCTGATACAGAATACAGTATATATAATAAATAAGTCTTTCAAAAAAGAATCTAAAGAAAAACATGAGTGCAATGGGAAGAAAAGCAAAATATATTTCAAACACAGAAAGAACCTTAGAAAAAAAATGTAGTAACTTTTAAAGATGCTAGATCAGGTGGCAAGAAACTGAGACTAGATAGGCCAGGGATCTAGGGGAAAACCAAATAGCACCATAATGCTAAAGGAACATGACATCCAAATGACTCCTGACGACATACTCATGAATCAACACCTTGATCAGTCACAATCAGAGAAACTTCCTTCTGCAGTAAATGGGAACAAACACAGAGACTCAACACTGGTCAAGGAGTAGAGAATAAGAGACGTTGGAACACCAGGTCTTCCTCCATTTCCTCCTTTCATGACTAAGGGAATCCTGTAGAATGGGAGATGGAAAGATTCTAAGAACCAGAAGGCATGGAGGTCACCAAGGAAACAAGCCTAAACACAGCAGGATCGGAAGGAGGCTGTGGCAGTCAGTATAGGCCCTGCACAGGTCTGGGTCAGATAGGGTCGCGGTGCTGAGAGTCGATGTGAACGCAAGCCAATATCCTTAACCTAGAAGCTTTCTCCAACTGATAACAACCGGCCATGAAAGATAAGCTTTCTGCAAAGGACTCTCACTGGGTAAGCAAACCATTGCTGGGGACAGGCCCAACACCAAATGGCAGATGCCAAGCAGTAGATGACACAAAATGAACTCAATGGTATTTTGGAGGTGTGTGTG
>NC_022024.1:13888505-13921059 GCF_000317375.1 Microtus ochrogaster
TTTCTTTTGTCCTATTCAGTTTGTTTTTATTTTAAATGTTTGTTTTCTAATGAAAGAGAACGAGAAAGGATGTGGATTTGGGTAGGTAAGGAGTTTGAAGAGGGGCGACCATAAACAGAACATAGTGTATGAATGAATCTACTTTCAATAAAAATAAAAGTATGTTTGATAGATATAATAAAAGATTAGATCCTGTGAAATAAGACAAGACCATCCAAATGCAAATATTTTCATAGAAAAATATGAACAGAAGCTCTGAGGTGTGCCAGTGCTGACAGCCTGAAATCCCTGTATTGAAGACAGGAAAAGAAACAGTCATGAATAATGATCAAAATGTTTTACATTTTCAGAACAGTGATACAATTCTATAGACTTCAGAAACAAGAGAATCCAATCGAGATGAATTGTTTTTTAATGCAGGGAGAAAAAAAACCTGCCAAATTAGAATTTCCTAGGAAGCAACAATATTCTTAAGAAAAGAATGAAACAAAGAAATTTTCAGAAAAGCAGCAGCTGAGTGAGTCAAGCACTGGCTGAGGTGCACTCTCAGACATAAAAGGAAGCTGCCTGCATAAAATAACTCCACATAGGAAATCATATCTATGCACAGGAATTTGTGTCTGTTTTGTCTTATTCCAATGGGTTGGACTTTATTTTGTCATATTATATTATTATATTATATTTTTATCCTTTAGAGGCCTATTGTTTTTTGGGGTTTTTTTTTTGGTTTTTTTGCCTATTTGTTTTTTAATGACATAGAAATTGGGTGGATCCATATGGGAGGGGACCTGGCGGGGGGGGGGACTTGGAGGAGTAGAGGGATGGAAACCATAATAGAGAAATATTATGTGAAACTAAAGACTATTTTCAATAGAAGGTTAAAAAAAACGGAGGTTATTTGTTTGAAGACATTTCTTGCGTAAAATTTAAAGGGCAAAAAACATTCACTATTCTATGTATTTTCCACAAAAGTTTATCTTAAATGGAAATGGAAAACCGACTGTTTTTCAGACCTTCAATTTCTAAAGTATAGCCTGACTTCCTGGATCCTGTCAGAAAGAGTTGTGATTGATGAGAAAAGGAAACATTGAGGCATATAGATTTATAAAAGTGTAAAACTCATGACTCTGCATGGTACAAACTCAACGTAAGTTTTAGAGATCACGCTCTACTCTTCCCAATATGCTACAGAGTCCCAATAGCCAGATGCATTCCAGCTGTTCCTAAGCATGACAGTTTCTCAGTACTTGTACCACCTACAATGTAGATTTCATGAGGGCCACACCCTTACTGGTTTTGGTTATTGTTGTTGTTGGTGGTGGTGATGGTGGTGGTTAGTCCAGATTGATTTATAATGAAAAGACTTTCTCAAAAGTGACAACTTCTATCTTAGTTACTTTCCCATTTCAATGATAAAACACCATGACCAAGCTGGGTGGTATTGTCACATACCTTTAATCCCAGAACTCTGGAGGCAGAGGCAGGCAAATCTTTATGAGTTCCAGGACAGTCTGCTCCACGGAGTGACTTCCAGGAGGACAGGATCCAAAGCTACACAGAGATACCCTGTCTCGAAAAAAAAAAAAAATCAAGCAAACAAGCAAACAAAAAACTACAATAACAACACAACAAAAAACACCACTACCAAAGAATGAATGGAAGGAATGTGCTTGGGGTTGACAGTATGAGAGGGTCCAGAATGTCATGGCAGCAGGAACAGCTGAGAGTTCATATCTTGAACCACAAACAGAAAACACAAAGAGCATGCAGAAAATGGCACATAAATTTTGAAACCTCAAAACCTGCTCCCGATGGCATACTACCTTCAGCAAGACAACATACCCTAAACCTATGCAGTGTCACCAATTGGGGATCAAGTTATTCAAAACCCCAGAATATGAAGGATATCTCGTACAATCATCTCAGCCTCCAAAGGAGTTTTCTTTGATTTACACACACACACACACACACACACACACACAGAGAGAGAGAGAGAGAGAGAGAGAGAGAGAGAGAGAGAGAGAGAGAGAGAACTTCTGATCTTGCTGTGAATATTCATGGCCCATTGTAAGACCTCGAGGTACATGATTTCAGCTTGTGTTGCCTACCTATTAATCTTAGAGTCAGTAATTAAAACCATACAAAAAAAAGTGGTGCCTTGTGTACTGAACTATCCACAGCACAATTTTTCTCAATGATCACGTATTACAAGATACAGACAGGAAATCTCAGAATAATCCAGTATTACACATGCGCATGCATGTGTGTGATTGTATGGGAGGACACACACACTGGGGGGGGGGCAGAGGGAGAGAGAGAGAGAGACTCACTCACTTTATCCCCAACTGACCTGATATTCATGGCAATCTTTCTCACCTTCAAGTACTGGGACCCTGGGCACCAGCCACCTCAGTCAGCGCAAGCTGTGAGCTTATTTCTTCAAATATCATAGGCAGTTAATTTGTTCAAAATAATAATTATGATTAGTAATTTGTTGTACTAAAATAGTAAAGTGTTATTTTTAAAAAGAAAATAAAAGAGAGGTAGAGAAGGCAGGATTGGTATGAGGAACCATTTGAAGCAGAAATTGTATTTTAGGTAATGCCATTAAATACAGAAAAGGAGTTTTGTCAGCTCCACAATAAATTTTATAAATCTCTGAGCAATGAAATATATTGATTTCAAATAGATTCACATTATTTAATGTATGTTATACATACATGAGATTAAATTATTGCTTAGGATATAAATGACGAGACATTTATTTGTATATTGATGATTAGTGAAGTGTCCCAGTTGTTCCCAAAGGTATTAGCATGTGATACTTCAAAAGCTTTTAGACAGTATCAATCAATGGCAGTGATTTTTATGACAATTAAGAGCAGAACTTTATTTCAATGGACAACATATAGTTTCTGTTTATCTATATCTATCTATCTATCTATCTATCTATCTATCTATCTATCTATCTATCTCTCAATCCATTTACAAATATCCCTAAATCTTCTATCATGGCAGTGTGAAAATTTTGGGTGTTAAACCAAGCTTAATTTATTCTGCTTAATCTATATTGTGCTACGATGTAACAAATATTATCTATCTCAAAGGACCAACTGGGCATTTGTTCCTGACTTCGTTTTGGTCACTTTAGCTCAGAGATGTGAACATGTCTGCGTCTTATAATTCATTAATATTATGTGATAAGTGTTTTAAAACGTATCAATATCTAAAAGATGCACGTTGCTTATAAAATGCATACTTAAATGAGCATCTGAAAATATAAAAATTCGAACCTATGTACATTTGTAGGATATTTGGCCATTTTTACTGTGTATTTCCTAAGGCTTTCTCCTCAACATACATTCAAAAATGCTGCATAATAGCAATAATTAAAATTTAAAATAATGATGATATTCAATGATAGGTTGCAATAATTGTGGTAATAATCGGTGGAAGATAAATTCAAGCAGCTAACAGCGAAAACAAAATTATAGTGTCTGAATAATGGGAACAATCAAATGAACTGTTGTTTTCCTACTAAACACACGTATTTGATAGCAACCTGGCTAATGGACAGTGTCCACTACAAATCTACTTGGAAATAAACAACCAGATTACCTTTCAAAATAACTGAGGACACCGGGACCAGGGACATGGTTCTTGTGCATGCCAGACAAACATGGAGACAGGAACTGGTATTCTCAGCATCTGTGTTAAAGGTCAGGCATGGCAGATTTTATCAGTAATGGTAGATCTTGGAATGAGATAGATAGATCCTTGAAATTACCTCAACAACCAATCTAGTCGAATTAGTGAGCTTCCAGTCCTGTAAGAATACTATTTTCAAAAACTAATGGGGAAAACGATTGAGAAAGACATCCAGCATCAACATTTTGCCCCCCCCACACACACACATACACACACACTAGCACACTAGCACACATATGTGTATATACAAAAATGAACATATACACATGCACACACACTAGAGAAAACCATTCATATACACCATGGAACTGATATTTCTTATGGAAATATGCAGGTAAATAGTTATCAAATTCTAGGCTCAGTTATTAGCAATAGTGCTAACTGATATAATTTGGATCCTTTAGCAAATATCCATGTGTTGACACATGGTCTCCCTGTCTTCATTTTGTGTACCTGTGTATCCACAGATGTAGCATTTGGCACAATTACAGGTGTTATATATTTGCTGAAGAAGTGACTTACTCATTGGAACATTTCAGGAACAGCTTTTGCAGTGGAAAGATCTGTATGTTCCCTTTTAATACAAGGACAGCTTCTAGGGTAAAAGGGATATAAAAATTAGTACATTGTTAACAAGATGCCCAGAGGATTATTGTTCTTCAGCTTCGCTGCACTGAACATGTCACCTAGGGGAGCTGGAAAGCTTAGCACAGGTTAACATGTCCTTTTGCTGTTTCACTGTGGCAAAGCAGTGACGTTTTATGAGCTCCAGAAACACAAATGAAAACAGTAATTCAGACTCAACTCTGAATAGCTCTATAATGTCTGTGTTTTGTTCTTTGCTGTTGCAAAGCCAGGGGAGTGCTCACATGCCCAAATTAAAATCCCACAAGCAACAGAACAGTTCAAGTAGCAAAGACCTTCAGTCTATTATGGAAGTGTGCAGTGCAGATGTCAGTGAAGGGCAGAAACTTTCTCCAGTTCACCCTCACAGTCTGAGGACTCAGCTGCTTTGTAGTTCCTCGCACCACTTGAACTCATCGGGACTTGTACATTATAAAGGATCCTATCAGGCCCTCGCTTTCACTCTCCTACACCCAAGATTTCATGAGAGGTGACTTTTTAGTGCTTTCATAGTTTTGGATGTAGTTCATGCATCGGTAAACACTCTTGATGTTATGGATTTAAAGACAGCATCAATATTTTATTTAAAGGACATTGGATACTGTGCCAAAATGAAATAACGAACTTAAATGAGAGTGAGTAAGAAGGGTCATTCTGTTACTCAGAAGAAAACAGGTGAGCTAAGAGGCATTTACAGTGCTGTGGGATAAAATGCAGCCCAAAGCCAGTCTCTCGTTTCTTGTCTTTTCTCATTCTCTACCACATAATAGAAGAACTTTGGAAATGCCAAGATAAAAGTTGTGAATATTTTAGCTCAGTTCTGGAACTTGGTAATTGTTCATCATTTGGAAAAGTTGCATAATCTGTGAAGAAATACAAATGGTGTGTAGGCATCAATTGGGAATGAAAGAATCAATAAATATTAAAATAACATTCAGGACATACCTAGAATAGTTTTTTGTGTATTAGGGATTCCTCTTTTTATCAGTATTTCATGTCACATGAAGTAAAATCCGCTTTAATCCTTTTTGTTGTTACTGGAATCCATGGCCTTGGACTTTGTGTTATTTTGTCTCTGACTCTTTATAAAAAAGGGGAATAGTATAAAGAAAACAGCATTCTGAAAGATAATGGAAAAAGAGGACCATGGGAAACACTTCCGGGGGGATAATTGGCACTCCAACGTGTGTGACTATATCCACATAAAGCCTGAGAAAAGTTAAAAAAGGAATTCTAGACACACACACACACACACACACACACACACACAAGAGTTTAACACAGCTTCTTGCTCTGTTTGCTGGTGGCATGCCCCAGCTCCTTTAAGAAAGGTCTTCCTGATTCGGTGGTAGCAAAAAAAAAATAGCATGGTTTTGAAACAGTGGCTTCCTGGGCCATGCTGCAGGTATGAACTCTGACTCTCTGGAGGTCTGGCTATGGAGCATTTAAATGGGGTTTGTGAGCTGAGTTCTTCAATTTGTTTAATGACAACACAGACCTAACTTATTAGAGTTAAGTTCATGGTGGAAAATGCAATAAAGGAAAGTAGCATGACTTCCAAAGATAATAAGGTTCTCAACGTGTAGCTGGGTCAGAACTCTAGTCCAAAATTCCTAACAACAATTCCAATAACAATTGCCTTCAACTTTTCATTTTTTATTCCAATGGTGGGGTTTACCAGTAATAAGAGTTTCAACACAAAACCACTACACGTTGAAAACAAAAAGATTCAGGAAAAATCAGACAGCTAGTTTTATTGCGCAATCCCTTAAATCCGTTTTATAATGTGAGCCTATTTTGCCTTTTTTTTTTTTTTTTGCAGTTCCTCAGATATATCCCTTTCTACGACCCATCGTTGAGATTTATTGTTATCATTTCATTTATCAACTGCCCTTTTCATTTTACATTAGGGCAGATGTTCGATCTGGCATCATCCCCAGATGAAATCAAAGTGCCTGGTGTTAATGTGCCTTGATCCATTCCAAAGCATTTTCCTGTCTACAAATAGGAAGACAGTTTAAGGTTTTGATAGCACAATTCAAGTGAAGCTTCTTGTTTCATCTGCAGTTCATTGTTGCTTCAGACTGATCTTTAAAAAGAGACTTCCTGAAGTGATCTAAGCCAGCGAAGAAGTGATCATTAAGAACAAAAGACTAAAAACATAGTTGCTACAGAACGCTGGCCAAGAGAAGTTAAAAAGCCACTGGTAGATGACAAAATTATTCACTATAATTGTTGACTTGATTGCTGTTGAATTTTTATTCTGTTATTTTTCATACTCTCAGCTAAAAAACAGAAATTTACTTAGCAACACTTACAATTGATTTTCAAAACTCTCTAGAAATTAGTGAAGATAAGTATTTCAAAATATTTGTCGTATTGTTTGTGTGTTAAGATAAAACAGTTGCCCCAAATAAGATTAATGAAACATATTGTACATCTAATACTTTTATCAAATTTGAAGTAGTGTTTTAAATGCTTTAATTTAGGTGCTGGGGAGATAGATCAGTGATAAAAGCACTTATTGTGCAAGTTTGAGGACCTGAATTCCAACCCACAGAACCTATGTAAAAGACCAGGAATGGATGCACATGTCCATAACCACAATATTGTAGGGGGTAGAAATGACAGAGCTCTGGTCAGCCAGCCTAGCTAAAACAGTGAGCTCAGTGATTTTTCTTCCAGTTTAGTGAGAAACCCTGCTCAAGGGGATGAGTCAGAGATCAATAGGGAAACATATCTGGCATCTTCCTTTGGCTTCCACAGGTACATATGTGCATGCATCAAACACATATCACATACACACACACACACACACACACACACACACACACACACACACACATGCATACACACACTGAGAGAGAGAGAGACAGAGAATGCCCCTAGATTACACACATACACAAAACTTTTGTTTATAATAAAGTATACAATATGTATTTTGGCTAAGTATTATCCCCATATTGTTTCTATATGAATATGCATTATATCAATTTTAGCATTTATTTAGGCTCTATTGATCAAGTCATCATTTAATGTGTCTTTGCCACAAATGCTCTGATTTCTTTAACTTTTATAGCAAAATCACATAAAAAAATGCTAATTTCAGTTGATAAGCAAATCCTGGAAGTGAATGACTTTTCAAAACCTATAAAAATGCGAAGCAAGTTCACTCATAGCTGCCATTCCAACACTTAGGGAGCGGAGACAGGAGGATTGCTGTGGGTTTGAGGTTTATTTGGGCTGCATGGTGGTGGGTGTCAGGCTGTTGAAATCACTTTTAAAAGAGGCCTGGGGATGTGGTTCAGCAAGTAGAGCACATGGAGAATAAATATGAGGATTAGAGTTAAGATGTTCAAAACCTGCATAAAAGCCAGGTGGGTGTAGCAGCCAGCCTGAAATTCTAGTGTTGAGAAGGCAGACACAGGGGAACCCAGACACAAGCTTGCCAACCAAACTAGCTGACTCATTGAGCTCTGAGTCTAGCAGGGGACATTTCCTCAGTGTAAAAGTGGAGCATGATCAAGGAAGAAAACCAGTGTGAATATTACAGACACACATGTGCATCGACTCATGAGAACAGGTATACACATGTATACACAGAAGAAATGAATGGAGAGACAGGAAACAGTTAAACATCCACCCACAGAAAAATCACTACATTATGAAGTTTTGCTCACTTTCTTCCTTCTATTTATGTATAGATTAAACCGTTTGAAAATCTCGTAGATGGACTTGTGTGGATTCTACGAATAGGTTTTAAAATAACTGGGGTTATTTTGAGCAGTGCCTGTGGCACATAGAACGTAACGCGAGAAGGGGATGAGGTAAGTGCTTCTGAAGTGACAGGTACAAGTGACTAAGACAGAAGATGATTCATTTGTTCATCATATTGATTTGAATTCTTGGAGGACACGGAGCCTAAGTCTGAAGGAGAAATGCAATGTGTTTCTGCAAATGGGTAGCTCACAATCCCTCAAACTACTCTGCAGGCAGATGGGGCACAAAAGAGGATACTTTATCTGAAAACAAACTTGCCTTCCAACTTGGTAGATTTCCAAGTCCTTGCGACATCTTGAGTGTCCTCTTAGATCAGAGTGATTTTAAGGGCAAGAGAGTATTCAGTAGAATCAGAATCAGATGATTCAAGTTTGAAAATGAGCTTTGTTGTTGTGGGTTTTGTGTGTGTGTGTGTGTGTGTGTGTATGTGTGTGTATGTGTGCTGGCTCACTGAGTCTGAATAAGACACTAAAATTCTCTAAGCTTGAATTAAACATATAGGTTAGAACATACTAAAAATCATAATTTGTTTATTGTCAGAGGAAATTGGCAGACACCCACATAGGTACATAAATTTCATCTTGGCCAAAAAGAGCATTTCGTCTTAGCCAAATGACCTTGGCCATCTCACTTGACTTCTCTGAACTTCATTTTAATTTATTTTTATGAAGTGTGGAGAGCAATCCCTATTTCAATTATTTCATAGAGTCATAAAATAATGAAAGCAAAATCTATTGTACTATCTAGGAATAAACTGTTCATAGGCAGAAGCTAAACGTTTTTATAAAAAAGGAATTGTTTTCTTGTTATACTCAAAAATGGACATTTTTAGATGATGTTCATTAATTTATTTACAAGCCCACAGAAATGTGCATTAGGTATACACTCTATTAGAGGAAACTGAGATACAAAATACAGTCTCCTAATTTCAAGATATGTATGATTCAGCAAAGTTTGTAAACTAGGCTCCTTGTGGTTCAGACACATTTTTATGTGCTAGTATATATTTTTAGACCTTTAATGCACTATCAACCATGTGTTTACCATTTTCTTTTATGATTTTCTTTATATGTTAGCATATAAGGTGATGGGTTTTACATGGCAACTTTATATTGACTGTAATGGTTTGAATGAGAACCGTCCCCATAGGTTCATGCGTTTGAATACTTGGTCACAAATTGGTGAGACTGTTTGGGAAGGATTAGGAAGTATGGCCTTGTAGGGGGAGGTGCATCACTGGGAGTGGAACTTGAGGTTTCAAAAGCTCATAACATTTTTAGTTACCTTCCTCTTCCCCATGCTTGTGAATCAGAAATTAGCTCTCAGATGCTGCTCCAGCATCATGCCTACGGGTTGCTACCATGCTCTTTGCCATGATGGTCAGGGACAGAGACATGTCTCTGACATGTTATGCTCCTCCCAAAAACTATTTTTTGTAAGTTTCCTTTGCCTTAGTGTGTCATCACAGCAATAGATAAATAACTGGCAGACATCCATGTCATATTCTTTGTTCTTGTTCATTCCCTCCCCCACCACCCTCCATTCTTGCTTTCCTCATGCTGACTGTTTCCTTTACTTCCCCTTTACCCTTTCTTAGACATATATTGATAGGTTTATTCAAACATACTGTGTGAATCCATCTCAAAAGATAACCTCCATAGGTATATCTTCTCTTGCCCGAATGAATATTCTATTATCTAGAAACATTTTCTGTTGTAGATTGACTCCAAGGCTAATCCCTAGGTTTCTTTACAGCTGTTGGAACAGCATTCACAACATCAAATTCTTTGTACTTTTTTTTTCCAAATTTCATTCTGGTTGTTTATTTTTCTTTTAGACCAACCACGTTTGTTCAGCCTTGACACTTTGATGTCACATAGTATACAAATGTAATGGGCTGCGTTCACAGCTATTCTGGGACACAGACATGGTTCTTTATGTTTGTTGAGTTTGCTTTGTTAGATTACAGTTTTTCTAAATACATCTCAGCCATTCAAGATGGTATGCTTTTCTCTCTTTATTCCAAGGTGGGAACTTGCCTGGGACTTAACAATGTGATTGAAATCTCCAGCAGGCTCTCTTGCACTTGCTGGCTATGCTTTTTAAAATTATAAATTTCGCATGCTTTCACCACATATTGGGGGGAAAGAACCATGCAAGGAAACATTTTCTTAGTTACTTCAGGTCAGTGTCTTTCTAAAACTAGATTGCTTATTTAGGTAAATCAGAAATTGGTCTAGTATTCCCCTGCTTGCAGACCTCTTCCCACTGAAATCATGGTGAAGTAAGCTGATAAGTAAGTGATATACATGTACAAAAATTAGATAAATTTAGTACATATATAAAATATATTAATATATATTTAAACAAAACATATATGTAATTATATACATGAGTAATTAAAGGTCCTTGAAATTTTCACAATCAAGTATAAAAATGATATGTATTCTTCACCATGAAAATCAAACACACAAAGACCACAATAAACAAGTAAACAGAAAAGCCTATGTGTCAAAGTTCTTCCCTAGGAATCAGTTCTCTAAGGCTAGTATAAGAGCACTGACTACAGAGCATATTGTGCACCTTCCCTCCTGCTGTGCTTTATAACGCCTTGATTTTTAATATAAATTGGACATTCCTGGGGCCATGTCTCTACTTTGTAGAGTTATACTTTAGACTTCTCTGCGAATAAAGTCTCCTGCTGAAACCTGGAGGAAATAGACAGACCACTATCTTAGTGCTTGCAAATATACTTATCCAGGAAATTTCTAAGACACCGTCATGTATTACGTGGTTGTACAAGACTTTAAGATAACATTCATGAGCTCTCAGCTACTGCTCCAGCACCATGCCCCCCCTCCCAATGCCACCACGGTGGTCACAGATTCTAAACCTCTGAAACTGTAAACCTAAGAGTTAGCTCATCTATGCATAGTCTGAGTCATAGTGTCTGATCACAGAAAAACAAAAGGTATTTTCTCTTCATAATTTCTGCTGTGAGGATCTATCTCCCTGCCAATATAAACATTTCTTTCCCTTTCTTTGCCTTTAAACTACCACTCCATGCTAGCTAGACATTCCCAAATGATTTATAAATAAAAATAAATATTTTGAGTATTTTTAAACAATATCCCTGTATTTGCATTTTTAATTAATTTGAAGGAATTCCCAATAAATTATTATAATTATAAAATTATTAGGCTTTAAATCAGAAAATCAAGACCGTTACTTCCTTGTCAGTAATGTCTATATGATGTTAGTTATAGCTAGTAATGCTTTCTCTGTTTATTGTGGGGATTCAAATAATGAGAAAATATTAATAATCTATGGCTTTCTAATTGTAACTGAAAAGATATAATATTTTAAGTAAAAATGTTTGAAAACATTTAATTGCTACAAAAAGTGATTTTACACATTTGAGATATAGTTTAGTCACCAAGTACTTTTATATGCATGATCATAGTATAAATACCAAGTATGAGTATCAATCTTTGAAGCCTTATATTTATCACTATTTGTTCTTTGACATCTATAGGACAGGAAGCATAAAATAAAGCAAATTTCCTAACCATTTCCAGTCCTTACTAACCAAAAAAAACCTAGCATAACTATTATTTGAAGAGTGAACATTTAAAAAAAAGTTTAAAAGTAAATTTACAACCAAAATTTTCTTGCAGTGAAAGCAGCAGATACAATGAAATGATGCAATTGTTACTCTTTTAACTAAGACATGAATATTCAATGAGTATCCAAATTTCAGGGCATCTATCCAAACAGAAAATATAGCAATGGCAAAAGAGCTGAGCATTTGACAGCATTCAAATCAAGTAGATGAGAAGTCAGCATTCATTCAAGCTCCCAGGCTTACATGGACCAAAGAAAGGCTAGTCATTAGAACAACTGGTTAATCAATGAGAAAGAAACCACAGAAGGAATGTTATTAAAGATCTCTTTCTACATTTATTTAGGTGTGTATCTGTAGCTCTGTGTATGTACTCCATATGTGTGAAGGAACCAGTGGAGGCCTGAAGATCCCCTGGAGCTGGATTGCAGATGGTTGCTGAGTGACTGACTCAGTGGGTGCTTGACACTACCCTGGTAGAGCAACAAGTGCTGCTAACTACTGGGTCATCTCTCAAGTCCCAGAAGTGTCTTTCTGTTTCTTAAGGAAATATGATTCATAAATTAAAAACACTAGTAACTGAAAAAAACACAAACAAAAGCTCTGTTGAACAAACCAAAGGCAAATGTTGCATTTTGCTATGCAATCACACAATAATGGTCTCAAGAACCTCTTGAACCCTTATTAAACACACTCTCAGAATTCAAGCTAGTACTTGCAGACTTTAGGATGAGATTAGAGATGAAATTAGTTGACAAAGCTAGCAATAAGAATTCCATTAATTTTCATTGTGTTCCTTATCACTAGTAAGATTACTGTTCATTAGGCTAGAAATTAATATGAGATGCATGCAAGGCTATAAAATTAAAGATGTCATAGTTGGATGCCCAAACAGTTGTGAAATTAATCTTCCAAATCAGGCATTTATTTATCTATATCAGAGATATTTTTCTGAAAAAATAATAATCGAACTTAATTATAATGGAAGTCAGAAGTTAAGTGGTAGTGAAGATGAAATCAGGAGGAAGTACTCAAGGAGAAGGACAGGACAGTAAGACTAATGCAGGAAACAAGAAGATAGAGAAAAATAAAGCAATTGGGGTCAGTTTCAAAGGCCTTATCAAATGTTTTGTTCCTATGAGCAAAGAGCTTTTTAGGTTAGAGGTAAGAAGTGTTATATCTTACTTTGCATTTCATAAATATCGTACTGTACTAGGAAGATAAACTTTAATGCTGTTTGGGCATGTGGAGAATTAATTGGGTATGACTACAGAAGGCAAGGAACAAGCCAGTGACAATGGAGATAGAGAAACTGACTTGAGAAATAATTAGGAGATACAATTAATTCCTAATGTGACACCATAGAGGGTGAAATAGGACTGTGATGTCATAAAAAGCTTGTGCATATGTTTGCGGTGAGTGTGTAGGTGTATGAATGTGCACACGTGCACACATGCAAGAACATGTGGAAACCAGAGGAGGGGAAGCCATAGAAGGACATGGTGTGTCCTGATCAACCACTGTATATTTTATCTCATTAGAAACAATACTTTTCACCAGACCTGGAGCTGGTAATCCAAACTCATGTGTGTTCTTACAACATCCAAATGGAGATGTCAAGACTCCAGTTTGGGTAAAGTTCAGGATTTCAGAAACGTCAAGATAATAGATATAAATTTTATGTGATTTGCATATTTTAGTAACAGAGTTGTTACATAATGATATAGAGTTTACCTTGGTAATTCTTGGTCACATTGTGAGAACTTTCTCAAAAGTAAGTGAATTCACTAAAAAAAAGGCAAGAATCATTAGCAGTAGGAGTTAGGCTGGATGCATGTGAACAAAAGGTTCTTGGTAACTCTAGGGGTTTGAATGAAAATGGCTCCCATAGGCTTACATACTTGAATCATTAGGAAATCATTTGAGTCATTAGGGAATGGATCTATTTGGGAAGGATTAGAATGATTGGGAGTAGCCTTATTGGAGGAAGTGTATCACTGGGGTGAGCTCTAAAGTTTCAAAATTCCATGCAAAGCCCAGTGTCCCTCTGTGTGTCTGTTATATGCAGATCAGGATGTAAAGCCATTAACAACTGCTCCAGTACAGACCTGTCTCTTTTTCCTATGATGCTCAAGGGCCAGTCCTCTAAAACTGTAAGCAAGCCCCCAATTAAAGACTTTTTCTTTTAAAAGTTGCCTTGGTCGTGGCAATGAAATAGAATAATTTCTCTTAATTAATTGAGCACATTCTAAAAAGTGTATTGAAATATGAACAGTGGACACTAACTAAATATAAATATATTTGAACTCAAAGGGGAGATTATCAAGTGACTGATGATGCCAATGATGTCAGGTATAAAAGCAGCTGCAGCAGAAGTTTGAGTTGCGAGAGGGATGACCCTTCATTATTGATCAAAAGCAGGCTAAGTACCCATGGCAGAAGGGTGATGGGGTTGAAAGGAAACTCATTGACTGTGAGGTCAAGAAAATGAGCTTGCATGTTTGAGGACGGATGGGTTCTCAAAGTAGTAGTGAATGAGGAAATGAAGAATAATTGCACAAGTAAGAAGAAAAGCAGTTCATGCGCTATTCCTTTAATCCCAGCACTCGGGAGGCAGAGGCAGGCGGATCTCTGTGAGTTCAAGACCAGCCTGGTCTACAAGAGCTAGTTCCAGGACAGGCTCCAAAACCACAGAGAAACCCTGTCTCGAAAAACAAAAACAAAAACAAAAACAAAACAAAAAAGCAATGAATCACAGGGATCTGTTGTTCCAGGCGATGGAAAGAGATGCTCACAATACGCCCTTGGAATTCTTTAGGTTTTGGATCTCAGCACTGAATATTCATGTATCAGAGTACATTGCCTTTGAATATGTCAGATTTCAGCTGGTATTACTCCATTTCTCCAGCTAACACACACACACACACACACACAACACAACACATGCTGAATCATATAGGAGAGAACAGAGAAATTATCTATTTTGACAGCTTTTATCATTAAGAAGCAGAGACGTCATCACAGGATGCTTTCGAGTAGGCTCTTCGGCAGAGAAAGGGCGTGTAATTAAGTTGTTGAATAATTTAGTGACAAGTATTCTCCAGAGCATATCTACTTTTACTGCTGTTGCTATTTCCAGATCCGATTTTCCAGCCAGTGATTTTTTTCCATGAGTTGTGATATTCATTTGAAACCTGAATCGTTCTCTGAGATCCAGCTCTAAAATGGAAAGTAGGGCTTTTCCCTCCACCGGGCACTCACTTGAAAGGCCTAGAGGTGCTGTGTCATTGGCTTTGAAGAATCCAGGGGGCTAAGGCAAAGGACATGCTTGAGAATGACATAATCAGCTTTTTTAAGAATCCAGGGGGCCAAGGCAAAGGGCATGCTGAAGAATGACGTAATCAACTTTTCTAAGGGCATTAGTTACCTGGTTTACCCTGTAAAACGTTCAGTGCTGGATGTCTTGAGCCCCCAAGAAAAACACTTAGACGTACAGGATGACCTTGCTAACAATTTCTCTTAAGTACCATGTGATCATAAAATGACTCATGGCTAGCATCTAAAACAATGTAAGCGCAAATTAAATGAGAAGCAAAATATTTACAGATGAAATTCTAATTTGGAAAATTTGGCTAATTAACGTGTAATCTGTTTTTAATGTTATTTTAATGCGTGTGAATGCCAGCTCCTATTTCTTCCTAATAGTGCCCTGCTACTCACTTTACTTTTGCCTTTGGTTTGAAAATGCAGCTCTGAGTTGCTTCATAAGTGCTTGCAACCTCAACTTCGTCTTTATTGGTTATTGAGATTTACCGTTTTCTTCACTGTCTGCCTCCAAAATGCCTAGTTTGTTTTGTTTTGCTTTTGAAAATAATCTCTGAATTATACAGTTAGTCTTTACATTATTGGGGCAGAATATCTGAAAAAAACAACTTAACAAAAGACCTTTAGGTTGAGAGTTCAGTCCGTGTGTCAGGAACGTTGTTGTAGTAGAAATATAAGGTAGGTGGTTGCATCATCCCTGCAGTCGGGAGCACACAGAATTGAGTGCGGCTGCTCTGCTCTTGTCCTTCTTTTCATTCAGTGCATGACTTGAGCCCCTGCAATGATGTTCCTCCTATTCTGGGAAATAAGGAGCCTCTGACTTAAGCCTTTCTGGAAACAATCTCATAGATGTAGCCAGAGATGTCATTCCATGTCGATTCTAAATCCAGTCAGTTACCATGAAAATTGACCATCACACTCTCCCGCTCTCAGAATTAAGTAATATAAAATGTTTATTCTCATCTCACCGTTGATTTTTCCAGCTGTGGGAGGCAGAACAATGGTCCTTTCCTTGCAAAATTCTATGTGGCAATCCTAATCTATGAGTTTGTATATTATTTAGCAAAGGAGAATTATGGTTGAAAATGGAATTCATCTCCCAACCAGATGATCTGAACAGAGAGAGAGCCTCTCAGATTAATTGGAGTCAATATGATCATGAGAGTTCTTAAAAGTTCTTATAGGGGTATAGGAGGGTTAAGGTATTTCTATACTACTTGCTTGAAGGGCCTTTGTGCTAATGATGCAAGTGGTTTCTAGCTGGAAAGCTGGAAGGGGCTAGGAAAGATTCTCTTTTGGATGCCTTAAAAGAAAACCAGCCTTGCAATATTTTGATCTTAAACTAGCAAGGCCTACTCAGAGCTTCTCTAGCTACAGGAGGGAAAGAAAATCAATCTGTATCAGCAGAAACCACTAACTTTGTTGAAATGTATCACCCCAGTAATAGAATACCAGTAGGCATACTTGGAAATACGGTCCTCTGGAAATTTTCTGTTACAGGATCTTCAGCATCCACATGCCCCAATGCTCTATCCATGTCAGCGAGTAGCATTATTAGCAAAATCCTCAGCACTGAATCTTCTGTAGAATTATTATATTTTCACAGTGTTTTGTGGCAATATCATAACTTCAAAGAAATAAACGCTCTGCGTTAGAAAGGTTGACCATCTGCTGAAACACTGAAGAGAAGAACTAGCTCCCTCCACTTCTGTCCATAACATCCACTATGCTGTGTCATCTGGATGCTGCGCACCCTGTCTTGCACACGTGTGTGCATGCACGCACACACATATACACACACACATACACACTCACAGGTTTTCTTCTCTCGTTGTTTGTTATGCCCCTTTATACTTTTATTAGTGTCCCACAGCTATTTCTATGATACATGCCAGGACTGTAATAAGTCTTATCTTTGCTGCTGCTCATTCAAACAACTCTAAAGTTTACGCTACATAATTAGAAAAGCATATCTAAATGAATGACAGTCTTCTGTACCCATGACCAATAACCAACAACACTATCTGAATTTACTTTTTATTAAGCCTTCTTAATTAGTAATTCACCTGGAAAGAGATAACACAACCTAGCAGAAGGGAAAATATGATTTATAGTAGGCTTCTACATTACAATGTTGAAGTCTGAGCCATTCAAACTAATATAATATACGGGAGTATTTTTCTAAAAGTAAGGGCCAAAGGTAGAATTAGTCTATGGCTCTTTAAACTTAGTTACAGAAGTAAACTGTCAGAAAATGATGAAACAGTTCAGTGTCCCTCTAGAATGTTTATTACTTGAATTTCTTATTATTTATTTCTGAGAAAGTTCAAAGGTTTTGTGCCCAGAGATGGTACTTTGGGAATGAATAAATGGTGACTCAGTTGTATAATGACTTTAGTTGGAATCTCTGGTCTGTTGTGAATTTTTCACATCTTTGGACAAAGCTGTATATTGTACTCCAGTAAAATCTTGTACCATCTTCAAGCAGAATCCTTGAGTATGATACAAGGGTAGGGTTTGCTGTGTCACCAGCAATGGGGTAGAGACACAGCCTAGCATTGACCAGAAAGGCCTTTGGGTTTCTATTATCCTTTAGGGAACTCTACTCAGATACATCTGAATCCTTGGTTTCTCTGTAGAAAGGAATTTCATGATGAGTCAATGTAAAACAGTTTGTTAATAGAGATTTTAAAAAATTATGTGTTTATGTTTGTATATATGGGTGGAAGTGCCAAGGAGCAAAGGAAGTGTTTCAGAAGCCTGGCTTAGAATTGAACTTTGTAAACTACCTCATATGGATGCTAAGAGCAAAACTTGGGTCCTCTGGGAGAGTAGCATGTGCTCTTAATCACTGAGCCACCTCTTCATTCTCTAAAAGGAGAATTTTAATACAGATTTAAGCACAGGGATTAAGAAAAAGAGAAAGCTGTATACATCAGAGAGCCTGGATGTGGCCTTTTCAAGGAAGAGTCACATTAATTGCCTTAGCAACAGCCATTTTAGCGACTTTCAAGTTATAGGAAGGCCCTGGTGGAGATATTCACTGATGGGATTTTAATTCAAAAATAAAAGTGTGGTCTCAAGGGTTGCATAAGGAAATTATCTCATGCTATTTATTGTAAATATTGTTTCTTGGGAGACTACAAGACTATTTGCAGATGTATAGCTATGAAAGGAGAATGGATATAGATGCTAGGCTTTAAAATAATTCTTTGTCATTTAAATGTTTTTACTTGAAAACATGTTTACATAAAATAAATGTCTCTATGTAGGTAAATTTTATAGCAAAAAAAAAAAATGGTATACATCTTTACTCTCAGTTGCCAAGAGGTTTCAACTCATGTAAAACTTCCGAGTTTCTTTCTGTCCCATGTGCACCACTGTGAAAAAAAATAACTCCCACTATTATTAAGAAAGGCAAACTAAAAGAGTGATGGAAATAGCAGTAATTACTTATTAATTCCTGGCACCAATGATAGAATATCCTCCTTCTATTACTGTTGAATCAGAAAGGTTATAAAAAAAATTCCTCCCCAAAAATTTATACTGTGACTTAATATTCCTTGTTTTGTTGATACTTATGGGGGACCTGCCCTTTCTTAAAAGGGATTGGTGGGTGGGAACAGAAGGAGGTGGCAGGGTGGGGGACTGGAAGGAGAGGAGGGAGGGGTAACTGAACTGGGATGTAAAATAAATAAATTTATTTAAAAAAATCCCTACTGCAATATGAGTTGTAAATAAAATCATTTGGACTCTATAAAAAAAGTTAGCTTCCCAATTTTTTTCCATATAACCAAATGGCAGACAAATTTGTGAAACTAGATAATCTTATTTTAGTTTTTTAGTGGTGGAAGGGTACATATGCATGCTATGTTGTGGATATTGGGATTTAATAACAAGCTTGGATGTCAGCATTCACCTTCCAACATATTTGTGACCGTGTCTGTCTTTTGTTGCTTGCTGTCTTGAACACCAGACTCTTTGGCAAGCAAGCTTCCGTGGATTCCTCTCTCTGCCTCCCATGTCACGTGGGGAGCACTGGGATTCTAAATGCGTACTACTTAGCCTGCTTGTTAGAAAGAGGTCTGGGAATTCAAACCCAGATTTTCAGGCTTGCATGACATGTGCTTTACCCACAGAGTTATCTTGCCAGCCTTGAAATTTAAATAATCTTGATCACTAGAATATTAAATTATCTTTGAAAGGTCATGTACTTGAAGAAAATTTGCAACACCTAATATTTTGCACAGTGGAAAAACGAAACAAATTTGCCTGGGGCTACTTGTTTAACTACAAGGTCGGGTAATTTGTTTTCTGGAGCTACTCTATATTTTCCAAGACTTTTAAGCCAGAAAACATTTAAAGAAGTGATAAAATAATGAAGAACAACTTTCATCTAAATTCCCATCACTAACTGATAAATAAGAAAACTGCTAATTCAGTTAATTTTGTTCCAACAATGTAAGTCTGAAAAGAACCATGAATGCTGTCTTTTAGAGTTTCACATTTTCCCTATGATCTAATCTGGTCTTTGCCTGAACAAGAATCTTAGATGCTATTTTGGTTTTGTCTGCTGATTGCAGTACAAAAGTCAAGAATCGGGGAGATCAGATCCCTGCTGATTTCTCAAACAAGCCAACTACAGAATTTCTTTCACCAGCTTTTTGAAGTTTGAAACAGTTAAGGAATTGAAAGTATCAAGCCTGTGAAGAAAACAGCTTTCTAATCTATTTTATTCTACGGTACAGCCAGAGCACTGTTTGAAAGGGGCACCTGTCAAACAGCACGCAGAGGGTAAGCATTCTGCCTCAGTTAAAACATCACATCAACAATATGCCTTGCAGAAAATGGTACTTTGTCTCTTAAATCATTGAAACACTCATGCTCTAGTGTAGATTTTTGATATTCTGTCAATGACATGTGTCACTGATTTAAGATTACCTTTATAATAATTTTAGGATAGCTAGATATAATGCACATGAAGTCTGTGACCCCCAAAATTTTGAGGCAGTATTTCTGGTCAGTCTTAGCTGTGGCAGAATCCTATCTGTAAAATGAACAGCTGAAGTTCACCATGGTACACGCCTTTCATCTCAGCATTTAGGAGAGAGCAGGTGGAGCTGTGAGTTTGAAACCAGGTTGGTCTGCATAGTGAATTCTAAGACCTCAAGAACCACATAGTACAATCTTGTCTCAAAAACAAAACCAAAAAAAAAGCACACATACACAAAGATAACACATATGCAATGTGTGCTTCATAGGTCCTGAAAGTTTTAAAGCTCTCTTTCAATATATATCAGATATTTGAAATATAATATTTAGAGTATTTATACCAATTCATATTCAAGGGTTTCTATATTTTACTTTTAATGCACTTGATGTGGAATGTCCATCTGCATATGTGTTGCTTTATTGGTTGATAAATAAATCTGTTTTGGCCAATGGCTGAACAGAGCAAAGCCGGGCAGGTAATCCAAACAGAGATATAGAGAGAGTAGGCGGTGTCAGGGAGACAGCATAGAGCTGCTGAAGGAGATAGACAGCCAGGACTTTACCAGGTAAGCCACAGCCTCGTGGCAATACACAAACTAATAGAAATGGGTTAATTTAAGATGTAAGAGTTAGTTAATAAGAAGCCTGAACCATGGACCAAACAGTGTTGTAATTAATATAGTTTCTGTGTGATTATTCGGGTCTGAGTAGCCAGGAAGCAAGCAAGCAGTCTCCGCCTACGAGCACTTTCATTTACAAAAGCAACAGCTTTAAGATTTTCCTTAGCACACTTTGAATACAAGAAAAACATTTAGATGAATGCCTGCCATGCCTGGCACCCTCCTCACACACCAATCCACTCATGCCAAGAGAGTGAAGGAGCCAATGTTTTAGTCGATATGATTCTTCTAAACAAAATAACTTCACTCAAAGCATATGGGTCTTTGTGTTCTTTTATCTCAAAAAAAAAGATATAAGCGCATGAAAAAAAAAATTCAATTGAAAATTGATCTTTTAAAAAGATTTGTCTAGTAATTCATATTTCTATAATTTTAGTACTGTGTGAACAAACAAATTCATATATTAATATGATAATTTGTCACCATGCATAGATAACAGAGAGGAAGGATGGATTGATTCATTCATTGCTGCAGATTTTCAATGTATTAATTTATCTTGCGTCTGTGTGAATACACGTGTCATGGCCCATATATGGAGGTCAGAGGTAAATTTTTAGTAGTCAGTTGTCACCTTCCACCGTGTGGATCCCAGGGATGGAACTCACACCATTAGGCTTAGCGCCAAGTTCTTTTACGTGCAAAGCCATCTTGCTATCCCGTCATTTGTCTTTGGGACCCAAGGTCGCCTATGCAGCTGTGGTTCACTGGAATTTGCCCTGAAAATCAGGTTGGCCCTGAAATTGTGAGTGATGGTTCTACCTCAGCCTGCCAATCAAGTGAAATAATTGCAAATATATCTGGGTTGATTATTATTTTTAAATACAAGCTGTTGTATTTAAATTGCAACCCAAATTACACTGTGGTTGTCCTATACACAGTTATGTAAACATAAACTTGATGCATACAACTTAATGTATTTGTAAATAAATCAATCCATATGAAATGTGTATGATAAGCCCATATATAAACTACCCTTTTTTAAGTTTAAAGCAAATACTACAGGATGACTTACTGTAGGCACTATATGTGCAGTGGGCCTCTAGACTTGCTTGTCTGTAGTCCTCCAACTTCCTCTTATCATTCTAACATTTTCTCTGCTTCTATATCTTGCAAGCTGACAACCCTCACTTGACTTTGACCCTATGTGACTATTCTAGATTCACACTATAAAAGGTACCATAGAAGATTGTTCTGTGTCTGGATTATTTCACTCAGCATTAAATTATTTATTCAGGATTTCTGTATCCTCCTAAGGGAAATATTCAAATATCCCATTGGGTATGTATATCACACTATCTTTAGTCACTCAATTGATGATAGATATCCAGGTTCACAGTTTGACTATTATATTGTTTCAGTGACTATGGGTGCACAGGTAGCTCTTGGTATCTGATTTCAGTTTAGATATGTGTCTGTCTTCTTCACTCAGAAATAGGATTCTTACTTGTTTCATAAATGTAGGTCATCACAAAAGTTTCCTTTTCTCAATAGCACCAACAGTTATCCTTAAATTTAAATTCCACCCTTGCTAACAGAAGTAAAATAATTATCTTGCCATGGTTTTAACTTCAGTTCAGATATGATTAGTGATGAGAACCTGTTGACCATAATTAATACGTTCTTTGGAGAGATGTCTATTCAATTGCTAAGTTCATTTTTTAAAGGACTATTTGATTTGTTTTTCAATTTAGTTGTAGAAGTTTCATTCATATTTTAAACTTCATTAAATGTGAATACAGAAACTCTGATATTAAATTATTTCATTCTTTACAATTTTGGCTTGTTTTAAAATTAATATTGATAATTTTTTCTAGTTAGCATCTATGAATCCTCTGGAGAAGTGCTAAAATTTCTTGTTTTGAACAGAATTATTCAGACACAGATGTGAAACTCTGATTCAATAAAGGGGAGTATCGAATAATAGAATATGGTCACTATTCCCAGTTGGTACTGAGAACGATGGTGTCCAAATTGGAAGTGTATTTGTAGTAATTGGGTCAGGTATGTGTTATTTTTAAAGCTGGCTGAATGTTATTTTTAAGCCAGTTCTTTTGACATGCTATTTTGTTTGTTGTTCACTGCTGATGCTATTACTCAGTGCTAAGACAATTGCTGAGAAGCTATTTTGATCTAGGTTTTGATGATATGTTTTGGGGCAAAGAAGAAAGAGCTCTTCTTCCCTAATAGTTGCCTTCTTTTTAAATGTCACTCATCTTCTGATAATAATGAGACTTTTTCGGGTAGATAGAGAGTAAGAGACTAGAGGGAACAGGTAGATCTCATTAGGGAAGGGAAATAGGATGATATTTATGAATAGATGGGGGTGGTATCTGGAATGGAAGGATCAAGTGGGGAAGAAAAGGAGAGGTGCTGGCACGATGGACTATGGGGAGAGACAACTAATATTATAAGGAATATTTGAGAATAGCATGGAGACCAATATAGTAGAAACCTCCTAAAATATAATCATATATGAAGGCAATCTAGATAAAATCATCTAACAACGGGGAGAGAGAAACTCAACTGGAAATCTCTTGTCACCAAATGAAGCTTTCAGTACTGGGTTTGAGTTACATTTAATGGACTTGTTGGTCAGAGGGGTCCTGTGGGACTCCCCAAACAACTCAAGTCCTTACCGAGATAATAGGTTGCTATCTATCAACTGACAACAAAACCCCATGGCTGAAGACAACACCTACACAGGTCACAGAACATGGGGATGTAATGCTGGTGTGTTCCAGTGTCTTTGTTACAGAAAGACACTCCAGTTGCTATTAAAGAGAAATGTAAACACAAACCCTCTGATCTTCAGTGGTGTTCTTACTGCATATGCTAGCGCAATGGTGGTAAACCCTTGTGGGAGTAACCAATCAATAAATAATCTGACTTCAGCCCCATGCCAGGAGTTGGAACCCATACCTGACACTCCTTGGGTAACCAAGAACCTGAGACTCTACAGCCCAAGGACCTAGGGCAAATGCTAACAACAGTGGTCTAAAAGGAAAAAGATGTAGAGATAAAATGATTCCTAATGAGATTCTGCGATACTCATAGACCAATGCCTTATTGATCGTAGTTCAACCATCATCAGGAAAGTTTCCTCCTGCAGCAGACGGAAGCAAACATGGAGAGCCACAGCCAGAGATTATGCATAAAGTGAGAGACCTTGGAACACTCAATCCTAAAAGAGATATCTGCATCAAATTCCTCCCCTCAGAGCTCAGGGAACCTCATAGAAATGGAGGTGGGAAGAATATAAGAGCCAGAAGAGATGGAAAGCAAGGCCCTCTAAATCAAAATGAGTAAAGCTCTTACAAACTCACAGAGACTGAAGCAGTATGCACAAGGCCTGTATGGGTGTTTACTGTATCCGCTGTGTATATATTATAGCTTCCAGTTTAGTGTTTTATGGGATTCCTGAGTATGTGAATAGTAAGTCTCTGATTCTTGTGCCTTCTTTTGGGCACTATTCCTTTGGCTTGTTTTTTTTTTTTAATTTAATTTTGATGTGTTAGTTTTTTATTTTATTTTATTATTATCCCTTAAAATCTTGTTCATTTTTAACAGGAAAAATGATAGTTAGAATATATTATGTGAAGTAAAACCTTTTTTCAAAAAAAAATGTAAGTAAAATACAAAAAAAAAGTGTGATTTTCAGATGTGTATGTGTGTGTCCATGTATTGTCTGGGTTTCTTTTTTATTGCTGTGCCAAAAAAAAAATACCATTAAAAAGGTATGAAACAGAAGGAAGGGTTTATTTGGGACTTACAGTTTTAGAGGCATAGACATTCATTCCATGATGGCAAAGGGCATAGCAGCAGACATAGAACTGGATCAGCAGGTGAGAACTCCCATTCCAATGCATATACGGTAAGCTGAGAGGGCAATGAAAATAGCAGGAGTGGTTTGAAACCTCAAGGAGGCTCCTAGTTGATACACCTTCTCCAACAAGGCCACACCCAATCCTTCTGAAATAAGTCCACCAACTGGGAACTAAGTATTCAAACACATGAGCATAGGGTCATTCTCATTTAAGAGACTATATTTTACTTTCTGGCCTCCGTAGGTTTGTGGCCATATTTTAATGAAAAATGAAGTTAGTCTAAATTCAAAAGTCCCCATAGATAGGAACAAATACAGAGATTCAGCCAGCCATTATGAGAGTGAGACCTCAAATAAAAAAAAGCCTAAATGGAATGTCTCCATTAAATTCTTCCATTCATTTAATGGAAGCCTTTGGAAGTAGAGTTGGAAAAAGAGAGGGTGGAGGACACCTCCATTGTTGTATTTTTTCTTTAAAATGCAATATTAGTGACTATTTTAAAAGTAAATATTACAAAAATTGATTATTTTCTATGGTAGTGGTTATAGGAAGTTGACTTAGTCATTTTAAAGTGTTCAATATCTGTTTTCCATATAAATTTATTTTATTTTGACAGATTTTTAGCCTCTGAATCCTTAGCTCTACCTCACATACATAATGTGTAACCTAGTGTATGCTGTATGTATAGAAAGTGCATGTACTTGTATTGTAGACACAACACAAAAATATGCTTTCTTGAGTTTTCTCCTTAACACTTTCAATTCTATTCATGCTCTGGGCTTTCATAGTAGCTCATGATTCACTTTGCCATTGACATAGAAATGAAAAGCTAGATTCCTTCCAACCTTGACATCAAAATAGGTATTACAATGAAAACCTTGATACTTGTCTATCACGGCACACCTGTGTGTTTTTCTTTCAATCCTGTAGCTGAGCATGGTTGCAAAGTCCATATGCATTTCCTTTCACTGATTTACATAAGCTATAGCTACAGAACATCTCTCTTCATGTACTCTTCTACACTAGCCTCAAAAATAATCTTTCATAAACTTCATCAATTAGCCAACATAAACAGAATTGTATTTTCACTTTAATTACACTTTTCAGTGAAGTTAAGAGAACCTCTTCATTTGCTTAATAACCATTCTTATTTGCCATCCGGTAAACTTGCTTTTCTGACCGATAGCTAATAGAGGTTCCTAGATGGGTATGTTAATATTTCCTTGAAAATTGAGTTTTAGGATTTAAAAGTGACAATCTGTAGACTTCAGGTAATACATTGTTTGTTAAACTAGACTCTCATAGATTTTCACAGTGCTGGTTAACAGTTTTTTTTTTCACTTGTGCAAAACTCTCCCTTTGAAGTTATGCCAATTTTGTCTGCTTTAAATTCAATTTGAGTTTGATTACGGCCATCATATCTTCTTTATAAATTGAACAATTTCCCCAATTGTGTTCCCTACCAACAGTCCACTTTTATGTGTAAAAGCAAGTCTGCTTTTGAGTTTCTAATCTGTTGTCTTGTCTGTTTCTCTCTAAATACTCTGCTGTCCTTTTGGATTGCATCCCTAGTTCTAATGGTCCCCGGCTTGGCTCTCCTTTTCAAAATTGGCACAGTTATTTATGCTAAGTAAGAAGTTACCTTAGTGCCGTGGTTATTGAAGGTAGAGTTTCTGGTATGAAATTGTATTGTGAGAGTCAGGCCTTCAACTGATGGAACTCACACCTCTCACCAAAAGCTCTCTTACCACCACGTGAGGAATGAGCAAAAGTGACTGCCTGTGACAGGTGCAGGAAGTGAGCCTTCACCAGATACAAACTCTCATGACTGTGGTTTAGGACTTCTATGTATCCAGAATTGTATAAAAACAAAAATCTGCTGTCAAAACCCATCCACTGCATGGTATTCTGGCAGATGTATGCAAAGGTATGTACAGTTTTACACAAATTTTAGCATATATTAAATTATTAAAAAAAAACTTCTGTGTATTAGATAATTTAGTTTTTTGATTGTGTGTTTTGTTTTTTGATTTGGGGATGTGTCTTTCTCTGTGAGACTCCATACTACACACTCCTCTTGACTCAATTTCTCTGGGTAAAAGCAGAACCCATCAGGTGCCATCCACCTATCACATGAAATATTACTGGGCATATAAAGGGAGTCGATAACCATATAGATTTATTGGAAGGATTGTAACCACGCATGTCCCCTACATGGGCATCTTAAAATCACACCATGGAGAACAGTCCCAAGAACTTATCAGACACTCCACCCCAAGGAAAGGATGTAGTTACTTCACTAGAACCCCCCAAAACTGACATGATACATGGCAATGAGATGGCATGACCTCACTGTAACCTATCATCTGATACCTTGTTGGAGAGGCAAGAAACAAGTAATTGGGACAAGAAACAAAGAATTGCTACTCAACTGCCTGCTTGTCCACACGTTCACTCACCTGGACCTGACTCACCATTTCCTGTTCTGGATCGATTACCAGCTCTCTGTCTCATTCAATTGAGCTCTTATAGCTCTTAAACCTGGATCCAGCAGTAGCTGCTTCCTGGCACTGCTTGGGTTCATCATCTTATCCAGGCATTCTCTTGGCCCACTTCAGAAACCTCTTGACCTCAACAGCAGCCTTTAAAACTTGAATGTATATATAAACTGTAGATGTGCATGTGGTAGATTTACTGCGCACTGTGTGACATGAAAGTTAATATTACTGATTCAGAGGCAATAAAAAAGAAAAGCCTTCATTTGCCTTGGCCAAGCAACCAAGGTAGATGAGCTGATATGACAAGCCGTCTCATTGAGAGCACTGAACTTTGAGTATTTATTATTTGTGGAAGGCCTCAAATGTGTTTCCCTGAGTTTCTGGCACAGGGAACTCACTTGATAGGAGTTATAAACTAATTTGTGTTGCATCATGCATACGTTTATAATACATTATTTTCTGCAAGGTTAGATTTGAATTCTTAGCATGAAGTGATTTGCATTTATTGATGTGTTTAATAGACTTTTAACTTTTCCATGGTTTTACTATATTGCTTTGGACTAATACCTAATTTTGAGGTTTTATTAGCTCTACCAAGTTTATCTTCAGCTAGAAACTTTGCATCTTATTTTCACTTATCAGAGCAGTCAAATAACATAATATTTGCCTTCTAATTCTTATACTTTCATTTATTAGTATTTTCTTTTAAAGCTGGCAAGGGCACAATGTTAATGGTTGCAGTGCCAAGACACATAGCTGGCAATGTGACTAACACACCATGAACTATGTGCTTCTGAATACCCTGGCTTTGTTATTGTAGTTTTAGGACCTATAGAAGTTCTCCCCTACAACTTCCTATATGTAAAATAGATCATAACTAAGTATTCATTTTAATCACAGTTTTTATGTGATAATGAGGCCTTTTTAGTTTCCTGACACCAACTTAGAAAATAATCCATTTTCTGATACGTGACAACAATCATATCCCTGTAGTCAACACCAGTTGAGCAAAATGAATTATTTTTTCTCATCTTTGCACGTCATAATTTATATGAGCCTATCATTCTTTGACTAATTTAGTTTTTGCTTGCACTTTCGTTTCCCATTTCATATTGAAGTCACATTAACTTCAGAGAAAATAAGTGGGAAACTTCCATTCTGTTTCTATATTCTGCACCAGTTTCTTGAATGTTTGCAAGAACTTATTAATCAAACTCATTTGCTCTGCACTTGCCTTTGTAGAGTGGGGATGCATGTTAATTGCCATTTGGATTTCACGAGAAGGCTATGGCCTGTCGAGCTTTTCTATTTTGTACTTCATTAATTTTAATATTTTACATATAGAATTTCTGAAATTTTGAACACTTCTATTAGATTTCTAAGACTTGTTTTCACATAGCCACTAATAGTACTCCTTTTATAATTAAAATAGAGATAGTGTCCATAGTCATTTAGTTTTCTTCTAGCTTTAATGCATCTCTAACTTGTATCTATTTCTGTGATCAGTTATCTGATAGTTGTCTGCTTATTAGTAATCCTAGAGACTAGGTCCTATTGGATTCCCTGGCTCATATTTTGCTTTATGGTTATTTAGTTGAGGTCTTCCTCACCTTATTTTGACTAGAACTGCCTTATCATTCTGTCAGTAGGCACCTACCTTTTCTGAAATGACTGTTAGCTTTGATGGTTTTCCTTTCGCTCTTTCTTCTGGGATTAATGTACTTAATAGTGTAAATATCTCTGCAGAGCTTTGTCTTCACATGGTTTTAGAATGTAGTGTTTTCATTATGCAATTTTTTTAAAAGATTTATTTATTTATTATGTACACGGTGTTCAGCCTCCACACCTGCAGGCCAGAAGAGGGCACCAGATCTCATTACAAGTGGTTGTGAGCCACGATGTGGTTGCTGGGAATTGAACTCAGGACCTCTGGAAGAACATTCAGTGCTCTTAACCTCTGAGCCGTCTCTCCAGCCCTCATTATGCAATTTTAAACAATTTTTTGTTTAACTACTGATGTTTTTCTTTCACACAAGAGTATTCACTTAATAATACGTGTTTTATGTTCAGATTGGACCTTAGGAAGTTCTGGTCTGATTAACTTCATTTCACTCTGAACTCAATTTCATCACCGAAATTAGTTTCTGATATGATTGGTTTACTTGTTGAAATTAGGCTACTCTGTGAACTGTTACTCCACGATGTATAAAACAGTAGTTTTCAGGCTGTGCCTCACCATATGAGGCTTTATTTGACCAAGACCTTCTGGCTTCTTTTTGAGAGAGAAGGAAATCTGTGCTTCTGGGTATATCTACAAACCCCAGCTGGGTTCTGCTCTTTGATCTCTGCTATGACTCTCAGAGCCTGAGTGCAGTGGCTTCTTTCTAGGGGCTGGTTTGAGTTCCTACCAATCAACATAGACCCCATTAGCATTTCTTTCTGTCCTGTCCATTTGTGAAACTCTGATATATCCTTTGAATTTAAAGTCATTCTATAAATCACATAGATGTGTGAATATATGAATATATTTACTGCATGCTATATGATATGGGAGTCAATACAATTGGAATGAAAGAACAGAATATATTTATTGGTTCAAGTTCTTAGCCTTTGATCCTACCACTGGTGGGGGAGAAGAGGCAGCTGAATCTCTGAGAGTTTCAGGACAACCAGGCTGTGTAGACAAGAAAGAAACAGGTGGGAGGAAGGAGGAGGGAGGAAGAGAGGGAGAAAGGGAGGGAAGGAAGGAAGGAAAGAAGGAAGGAAGGAAAGAAGGAAGGAAGGAAGGAAGGAAGGAAGGAAGGAAGGAAGGAAGGAAGGAAGGAAGAATATTCCAATAGTCATCAGAAACCTACATCTTAAATCAAGGAAAAAAGAGGGGGAGAGAAGAAGGAGGAGAGAAAAGAAAAAGGAAAGAAAAAAAGAAAAAAAGAAAAGAAAAGAGAAAGTAAAGGTCCGCATGAACTGTTTCCATTAGGCTTTGAGAGCCCAGAGCTAGACTTAGCTTCTTTAAGTCTTAATTCATTTCCCTCTGTTCTTTTCAGAGGGTGGTAAGAGATTTTCGAACTTATTTTTCAGTTTTGAATTTTTGGTATCTCCCCATATTTCTCATAGAAACAGCTTTACTGCATTGACTCTGTCCTAGGCATGCATTTAAGGTTCATGTATCACTTAGTGATATTCAACACTTACGTGGTGATGTGTGTCTTTAAGTGACATTGATGAAAATAATGACTAGGATGAAATACTCAGAAGAGGATTCAGGGATGAAAATCTTTTTTAAAAAATATTTATTTATTTATTATGTATACAATATTCTGTCTGTGTATATGTCTGCAGACCAGAAGAGGGCACCAGACCTCATTATAGATGGTTGTGAGCCACCATGTGGTTGCCGGGAATTGAACTCAGGACCTTTGGAAGAGCAGGCAATGCTCTTAACCACAGAGCCATCTCTCCAGCCCCCAGGGATGAAAATCTTATGTTGGTCGTACTACTTCCATGAGACCCAGCTGGCTGCTACCCTGAAATGCTTTGACTTCCAGGAGATGTTGTGGCTTAGCTGATTGTTGTTTCCCGTAGCCTGAACACTACAACGTATCTTTATTCATCACCTCAGGAAGCATTTCATGTACAGTTTTTCAGACTGGTACTCCAGGCTTGTAACATGTGACATGACTTACCCGAAGACCCAGATCTTCTGCTTCCAGGGTCCACCCATTGCCTAAGACCTGTGTATTCACTCTCTGAGCAGAATCAAAACTTAGGTCATGAGTGTATCAGTTAAACACATCCCTGTGATGTCGGTGCACTCCTCTGTGTCCTGGCTGCTCAGGGATTGCCGTAGGAGATCTTCTACAGGAAGGTCAGGTTCACGTCTTTACCATTTACACTCTCAACACACCTTACTCACCTTCTGCTCTCCCAGTGTGTGGAGGGTAACTTGCCAACTAATTGGATTTAAAAAGATTTTTTTTTAATGGATAATGGATTATTTTGTCTGTTTTCTTGAAAGGTATTCAGATAATTATCAGCAACCTCCAATGCTTAACACAAGGGACAGAAATATGTGGCAATTTTTAGCCTTGTGGCAAGGGTAGGGGGAAATGTCTTTGAATCACAGTGTGTGGGAGTGGCAGGATTCTGGTTTAAGACGAGCTGAATCACACTGTGTGGGCAGCTTTGCCCACACTGTCCACTGACAGGTGACGACGTTCAATGAGTAGTCAGCCTAAAGTTACAGGTGCTCAGAGGCCGGAGACTCACTCTCCAAAGATAAACAAGAGTCAGCAATGTGGGGACCCCTGCAAGCAAAGGTACATCTACACATTTGTTGATATATGTCACTTATGTGACATAAAAATTCAAGCTCATTCAACACTTTTTGAAGACATTTTCAGCAATTTGATTCACTCCAAGATATGTATTTCATATTACATAAAATTAATTAGGTCAGCTAATTAGATAACAATTGTAAAGAGTTATTGTTATTGTTTTTTTCTGTTTTTCTTATGATGGCCTAAAATGCCTCATCTGGTTCAGAACCCACATCATCCCCCTTTATCTCATTCATTCCTCGTCACCCCAATCAAGCTATGCTATCTCCATCCCCCTTCATTTAAAAACTCCCTAATTTGTTTCATAGTAAGATGTTTCCTGAACACTCCATATACTATATTACTCACACATCAGTTCCTTGTTCCTGTTTGTCTTTCTGTCTGTCTCTCTGTTTATTTCTGAAATAAGGTCTCGCATAGCCCAGGATAGCCTTGAAATTGCCATTCAGCAAAGGGTGTTTCTGAATTTCTGATCCTGATTCTTTATCTCCAGAGCTGGGAATAAATATGTGAACCACAACTCCTATTTAAATACTAAGTATTGAACTCAGGAGCCTGTGCACATTAGTGTTGGCATGAGGCTTCAGCCCAGCCCCTGCATTAGACAGGCACCTTACCAACAAAGCCATATCCACAGCCCTTCCTTTTTTGTTTTATATCCCTAACCACTTTCTAGAAGCATTTATTCATATAGTTAGTGTCTTCTCCACTACAGTCAGCAAAGAATTTACTTAGTTTGTTAATGTCGTATGCTTAAGAAAATTACTGGAGTTCAATAATTATTTACTAATGAATGAATCAGTACAGACTTTATATATCATGTATATTATAAAAGAAATCATATCATTCTGAAACTGTTAAATTAATGGGAATGGCAAACTTGAAAACATTAAAGTACATAATGTGTTACATAAACAAAGGATATTAATTCTCTGACTATTGACATTCATTTTTTTAAAATTTATTTATTTATTAAAGATTTCTGCCTCCTCCCGGCCACCGCCTTCCATTTCCCTCCCCCTCCCCCGATCAAGTCCCCCTCCCTCATCAGCTCGAAGAGCAATCAGGGTTCCCTGACCTGTGGGAAGCCCAAGGACCACCCACCTCCATCCAGGTCTAGTAAGGTGAGCATCCAAACTGCCTAGCCTCCCACAAAGCCAGGACG
>NC_022024.1:13921159-13921961 GCF_000317375.1 Microtus ochrogaster
AAAAAATGTACCATGGCAAACACTACAAATAAAATCAGTTGGAAGAAAAAAAAATGACAAGTTGCTAAGCCATAAGAATTGTTTGTTAAAAAAACAGATCAATGATAACATAATGATTATAATCACTTAAGGTCGTTTGTTGAGTGGGATTTCTGAGCACACTACTGGACTAGAAATATATCACTTATATAATCTTATTGAAATCATATGACTAGATTATAAAGTACTACTCGTTCTTCTACCATACCAATTTTTATAAAATCTACAGTACAAACTGCTTTCCTGAAGCCATAGAGCTAACTAATAAAGAAGAGGAGCAAAAGCTCAACTTAAATTTACTTCAACCCATCCAGGTCTAGTAAGTTGAGCATCCAAACTGCCTAGGCTCCCACAAAGCCAGGACGTGCAGTAGGATCAAAAACCCATTGCCATTGTTCTTGAGTTCTCAGTAGTTCATAACTCCAACTTCATAAACTATTATATAGAACTGAGATGGTTTTATTTTGCGCTTATTTCTTCTGTCTCTTTTGCAGTGTTGTGCATCAAATTCAGAACCTTGTCCAAGGTAAGTGTCATAAAACATAATTATCCCTACCTCTGGAAGCTTAGTCAGCCAACAGCCAAAGATTTCTGAAAGTATATACATGTTGCTAAAAGATGAACTTAAAATAAGAATTATTTTCTTTAAAGACATTGGGGGATATGGTCGAAGATTAGGAGAGGGGTGAAGGAGAGGGGAGAAGCAGGGAGGGGAGCAGAGAAAAATGTAGAGATCAATAAAAATCAATAAAAAGAAAAATTT
>NC_022024.1:13922237-13950886 GCF_000317375.1 Microtus ochrogaster
TGGGGGAGGGGGAGGGAAATGGGAGGCGGTGGCGGGGAAGAGAAGGAAATCTTTAATAAATAAAAAATAAATAAAAAAATTTACTTCAACCCCAAAACCCGTTTTTTTGTTTGTTTTTGTTTTTTGTTTTTTTGTTTTGTTTTTTGCCATGGTTGAATCTACAAGACATAGCAAGATACAATTATTTGAGTTAGCTGCAGGGTGGAAGCACCAGGAGAGACCAGTAATGTGATTTCTGGCCCCAGGAATTCACTCTGACTTTGCTTCAGGAAAATGTTAAGGACCTATATGAGACTTTTTAAAATAGTCGCCATAGACTCATTGGCAAAATAAATTACATTACACTGGCATTAATGGGTTAGAGAGTCCAGTCCAACATAAGAAGGAGATCAAGAGATCCGAAGATGGGGGTAAAAGCTGTTTATAACATCCAAGACAGTTCAATAAGTCCTGGAGGTGATGAGGGGAGGAAAAAAAAATCAAGAATGCATTCGCATGTGGCCCTAGATAGGTAAAAGTCAGATCAAATGCTTTGGATGGGTGAGATTTTCAAAGTTTGTGGACTTTGTTTAGTCCTCTGAGGTTTATAGATGAACAACTAGGGGACAACACAGCGAAATAAGGGAGAAGGGGAGAGAAAAGGGAGGAGGGGAGGATGGGGGGAACTTGGGGAAAAAGGAGGATTGGGATAAAGTAAAGTTGGATAGGGGAGCACTGAAGCACAATTCTTAGTTAAGGGAGCCACCTTAGGGTTGGCAAGAGACTTGAACCTAGAGTGGCTCCCAGGAGCCCAAGGCGATGTCCCCAGTTAGTTCCTTGGGCAGATGAGGATAGGGAACCTGAAATGACCCTATCCTATATATAGCAATACTGACGAATATCTTGCATATCACCATAGAACCTTCATCTGGTGATGGATGGAGATAGAAACAGAAACCCACACTGGAGCACTGGACTGAGCTCCCAAGGTCCCAATGAGGAGCAGAAGGAGGGAGAACATGAGCAAAGAAGTCGGGACCACGAGGGGTACACCCACCCACTGAGACAGTGGGGCTGATCTATTGGGAGCTCACCAAGGCCAGCTGGACTGTGACTGAAAAAGCATGGGATAAAACTGGACTCTCTGAACTTGGCGAACAATGAGGGCTGATGAGAAGCCAAGGACAATGGCAAGGGGTTTTGATCCTAATTCATGTTTTGGCTTTATGGGAGCCTAGCCAGTTTGGATGTTCACCTTCCTAGATATGGACGGACGGGGGAGGACCTAAGACTTACCACAGGGCAGGGCACCCTGACTGCTCTTTGGACTGGAGAGGGAGGGGGAGAGGAGTGCGGAGAGGGGGAGAAGGGTGGGAGGAGGGGGAGGGAAATGGGAGTCTGGGAGGAGGCAGAAACTTGTTTTTTTTTTCCTTTACCCAAAAAAAAAAAAACTAAAAAAAATAATTTCAGAAAAGTCAGTCTGAATAACTGACTGATCCCTTCATGAAATATTTATTAAATATCTTTTTTGACCCCAGAAGAATTTCAAGCAGGGGGATGGAGTGAGAAAAGCCTGCTGGGGGAATCTGGAAGTTAATATGCAGAGAAAAAATATGACTACCTAGATCATTGTATCAACTTTCCTTACAGTAAAGTAAAAAATAAAATAAAATATAAAAAAGTAAGATAAAATAAAGTAAAAATAAAAAGATGAACTGCAGTAAGCAACGGTTTCAGAAAGAGGGAGCTGAATATTAGAAAACAGTAAGAAACTGAATTTTAGCAATTTGTACTTTTTGTTTATGATTAAAGATTTCTAGAGATGCATTTTAAATTAAAATAGTTTGCAAATGGGTTGCATTCTTCCACATCCCTGTTCAATCTCTGAAGATCTAAAAGTTGATCATTTAGGCTTTTCCACAACTAATATCAAAAAAGCTACATCTGACCAATTAGACAAAGAAGGCTTTCTTGAAGATTATTGCAACAGAATTCAAACTATAGAAATGGGGATAAGCAATGGACTTTTAGAAAGAGAAGTAGGAGAGACGTAGGTCCTGGAATGAGATAGTGGAAATGTTTAAATGATTTTGGGATTGGTCGATTGAGTAACTTGTCTATTTTTGTTAATTGACTCTTTGAACTTGGCTCCCGTCTTCTCACAGAAATGGGGAGTCTGAAGCTCTAAATTTCTGAATGACAATATTCAACAATGTCTCTCGGACTGTTCAGAAAAGAGAATCCTGGGTTGCAAATCTGGCAAGACATTGGAAGAAGATTTTATTTTTCCTAAAAGGCAGTAAAATTATTTGTAGTTGTAATTTGCAAAAGCAAATCGTCTAAGCAAAAGGCTGTTCAAGGTCTACACGTGTAAGAAGAAGTTCATGATTTTATCAAGGTGAAAAGAAAGGTAAGGGCTATCTTTATGATGAATAGCATGGTAACCTAGTGTTTTTCACTGACATTTGTCATCATAAAACAGGGTCACGGTTGATCTGGCTTTGATGAAGGGTATTGGAATGGGTTGAGTGTCCTATGTCTGTAGTTGATGACGTGTGAGATGATGACTTTTCATAAAATAGTTCGTCTTCTTTCTACACATATACAACAAATTCTGTCTGTCTTTTGCTGTAGATGGAAGTAGTACTTAGATATGCACTTGATGCTAAGTGAAGCTGTCATCAATGGAAATTAGTCTTTTTCTGTGCGCAGTATTTCAACACTCAGTGTTATGCATAGAATTATTTGTTCTAAATCATAAACAAATAGATATAAACATAAGGACACCTAATTTTGGAAAGTTAATAGTATGTTAATAGCTATTCTAAGAAATACTAAAGGTTAATTTAGATGAATAAATTTTTAAATTTGATTTACACAGATGTAAATTTATCAACTACAGAGTGTCAAAATGTATGCTGTTCAGGATCCAAAAAGAGGCCAGCAGGGAAGCTTCCATATAGTGTTAAGGGGAGGAAAGCATAGCATTTGATTGGTTAAAGGGAAATACGGGGTTTAAAACTTGAAATCACCCTATTCTAAAATAAACCAAATGGCACTGTTCACCAGTCACTATAGAAGTTTACAGAAGTGGGCAATTGGTAGTTTTGGCACAGGTTCATCTTCCAATGGACCCTGGGTGTTTCTCATCTCATTTGGATAGATATATCCAACAGTTGACAGAATTCTTGTATTCGTTTTCTTACTTATAGAGTGGGAACTATTATGGTGAGAAAAATCAAGTAGAAATCCTACAACCATTAGTAAAACAAGGGTCTATGCTCAGTTTTCTACACACTGATTAGTGTGATATTCAAATTTGGTATTATATTATATTAGCAAATTATAAGTATATATTATGATAGAGTATGATACTTATTGATACATGAAGCATTAATTAAGGGAAAGAGGCTATGAATTTGAAAGCAAGCAAGGGATGTACAATGGAAAGCTTGAAGGAAAAGAATGAAGAAAATTCCTTAATTGTATTAAAACCTCAAAGAAAAGAGAAATGTGGAATAGCCTATGTCATGGAATTGAATATACCATATGTATATTCAATTAGCACATTTTACCCCACGCAAAAGAGAAATGGGTCTTGGAAAATGACAATGAGTTCTCATAAACCTAACCAGGTAAGGATTATAATTGAGGCTGCTTTCTCAGATCTGTTTTTTGGTTTTATCTGAGCTAAAGATCACATCTGGAAGGCAGCTATTATCCAACAAATGGTACCTCTGCTCCTGTTAACAGCAGCTTGCTTTCACCTGGTCAGGACAGCAGTTAGCCTTCACCTCAGCGGTGCTTCTGTCTCCTAGCTTTTTACCATAATTTTGACACAAACGTAATCACCTTTCTCTTCTTCAAGATAGCACGTCTGTTCATAGAATCAACAGTATTATTTTGATTTGATCTAGCAATCAAGAAGTAACTACTACACTCAACTTATTGCTAAGACATTTTTGAGTGTCAGCAAATAGAAAAATAATCCAACAAAATTCTAGAGGTTCAGCAGTATGGAGCATGTCAAGGTATTCTTTCCAAGGTAAAATATATCTTGTTAAATCGAATTTCCCCTACAAAAATGAATCACAGAACTTAAGAAACTTCTCTGGACTGCAAAGGTGGCATATAACTGGTGTGGACGTCTTATTGGTGCCCATCTGCTGCATGATTCAAAAACTTCCTATTTTTGTATGGGACTTAATAAAAGATAAGGCACTAGAACAGGTTCAGGCTATTATACCAGCTACGATGATAGACAGGTTGTATATTAGAATGGATCTAATAGTGCTGTAAAGTCTTAACAACGTTTAAGGATGCTGTTTGGAGCCTATCCATAATCGTAGGTAAATTATAACAAGATCTTGTGATTTTTGGAGTAAAACATGTGCCATATTATATAAATGAGTGTTTCCCTTTTAAGAAACAGATCTTAGTCTGTTTTGCAGCATACAGGAACTAAGCGCATACCCACATACCACTGTCATTGCTAATTTCCAAAGTCAACTTGACAAGATTTGTAATAACCTAAGAGACAAACGACTGGGTATGTCTTGAGAGAAAATGTGAAAATGTTTCAATGAAGAAGGAAGACCTAGCCCTAGCATTTTTGTGCTAGCAAATAGAAAAAAGAAAATGTCAACACTTAAACCTACCCCCAGTGAATTAGGACACCATCCCATGTACTTGGTTCCCTCCATAAATAAACATTTTCACTGAGAAGGACACCAAAACACCAGCATTCATTTATCTCTAGCCTATGGTGTGACAGGCTACCTTACATGTCTGCCTCATTTCGTCTCTGCCACAAGAAACTGTGTCTTCTCAAACCATGTGCCAAAATAAGCACCTCCTTCCCTGAGTTAGTTTCATCAGGCATTTTGTCCTAGTAACAAATGAAATAACAAATATAGCCACCACATCAGTATGCCACTTTACCTAATTGCATAAATTGAGTGTTGACACACCACGCTATCAATTTGGGAAGGCATAGTACTTCACTAATGAATGGTGATGATATATAAAATTTTGGCTCAACAGTCCCTGAAAGCAAAGTATCACACGCAGTAGCATAAATATCAGTGGAGTGCTACCATGCTTCTTCTTTCCTAGTCTATTCTTATGAGAAGTTCTCTACTCTCACTTGTCAGGATAAGAGCAGACTCTGTAAGGGCTTATTGATTATTTAGCATCATGTCTTGGCACAGCCTGAGAGGGGACGGCTGTGGTACATAGGCATTTTTTTCTGGACCATCTCTTAGAAGCAAGGGTGAATAAAAAATTTTCTCCCTGGTCAGAAATTGCACAGTGATATGTTATTTCTTCTTTCTTGGAAGGAACTACACATATATAATGAAGACATATAACTGCATTGTAATATATGGTGTATGGCCAATTATTTCACTGAATAGTAATAAGCTTTGGAATACGTGTTTGGAAAACTGGGGACAAGGAAAGTGGTAGACATCTATGAGTATACGCTATACATTTTGAACAAGTAAAAATGTGGAAACTTTATTCTGTATGTATGCTCACCAAAGAGCAACCAGAGAAAGAAAATACTGTTATTGTCAATTCACAGAATGGCCTGTTATGTCAATATCAATCTTTTTGCCCAGCAACCAATGCCACTGACTAATGGGATTAAGAACAAAATTTCTATAGTGGTAGGGATTTAGGTTATAAATCAACCAGTTGAACAAGGCAGAATCCTACTCACCAAGACTGACCTGGCTGCAGCCGTTGCTGCAGGCTCAATCTTCCAGCAGCAGAAACCCACACTGAATCCTGATGTAGCATCATTTCCTCAAAAAGGAGGTCAGATAGCTGTCTGGTAGGAAATCAACTACAATGAGCAATTCCCATCTTCCTTGATGCAGGGTTTTACTGTTATTGAAACATACAGGCACTCTAGATATGGATTTCCCTTTCTTGAATGCAGTGTTCTTAACTAAACTCCATCTCTCTGATGACAGAATACCTATCTATGGACTTGGTACACAGAATTCACTGGTCTTGCCATGACCACAACCATCCAGAAGAAACTGCCATATGATCATCATCAATGACTTTTTGGGTGCCTGTTTGTATCATTGTCAGTATGGCAACAAGCTGCAATCTTCTCCGAAAGCTGTATATATTCTGAAACTACACCAAATTTGTTTCCTCTCAGGACCGTGATTGATAGATCCAAGACTGAAGGGGAGGAAATGTGGAGAGCATCACTCACTCCCATTACAAGCAACCCAGTAGAAAAAAAAATTGTTTTATTGTCTTCCCTTATGTTATGCTGGAGGAAACATCATATCTCTGTAGAAGACCCAGAGTCCCAAACTACTGTTCAATTCCTTTGAGTTCATCATTCCTCTTCATCAAAAGTGTTCGTGTATTAGGAAGGGTTTCTTGTAATTTCCAAGGGAAGTTATCTGGAACACCGCATAGGGTATCTCATTACTATTCTATCTGATGACTAACTTCAAAGGCAAATGCAATCCCTCAGTCCTACGGGATTGCACAGGCACAACTCCTTAAGGTTTGTGACATTCTGCAATATAAGAAATCACAAGTTGCTTCATGAGGAAATACAAAGAGCGATGGAAGAGGGAAATCAGAATGCCCAACACAGATGATGTAACTGATCATGTATCTTTCCTCATGATTATGTATGTCATTTATGTGAACATAAGATATACTTGATTTCTTCTCATTTCCACTTCTATTATGATTCACAATAAGCACTGACTTTGTACCATAGTATTTAAGTGTTATTCATTTTATAGCACAGCACTTAAGTGCTGTTACTTTTATAATGCAGTATGGGAGCTATTATGGAAAAAAAAATTAATCACCACTTAAGGATTTTACGACCTTTTCTGCAGTATGATTCGGTACACTTTTTGAAATAAAATAGAATATTTTAGTTAGTCACACCAGGATTTGCAGAGTAGCTGTGAGGGATTAGGTCCTGAAAACCACCTTCCAGAGACAAAATGCACACATGCTTCAGTTTCTTATACCATAAAGGACCTGCATTATCTAAGCAGATCTTTCCTTATGTCTTAAATGCCCTAGAGATTACTTATATAGCTAATAGAACCTAAATCTTATACAAGTAGTCATTAGAATGTTCTTTAGTAAATCATTGCAAAAATAGGTTATTCATATTTAGCAATGAAAAATATTTTCCCAATTATTTAGATTCAACCATAGATGGTTGAATTTTCAGATGTGGAACAACAGGGGATTCAAGAGCCAATTACATAATGTTAGTCAGAATTGTGGTTTTGTTATTGTTTTTATTTGAAGGCTAGGTATCACTTAACAATCTACTTCTGGGTTCAAAGTGACAAGTTAAGTATTTGAGTTTTTTGGGGGTGGTTGGGTTGGGGGTTTCTAAGTGTTGAGGATCAGAGCCAAGGCCCTGTACGTTCTGGGTAAGTGCTGTATTATAGACCTGGAAGATCCCATGCTCAAGGGGCAGACTTGTAGCTCTAAATTTCATGCGTCATTTCACTGGACCAGTATTCTGCCTAAACATTATTTCTGGATGTGTCTTTGATGGTATTTATGGAAGAGATTAACATTTAAATCAGCAGGCTGAGCAGAGCAGATTGCCCTCCCCAATGTGGGTGGGCAAGATCCAGTCTGCTGAGTGAGTGGATGGAAGAAAATAGTGGAGAAAGAGGAGTTTGATCTCCTGACTGAAGGTTTGAGCTGCTATATGAGTCTTCCCATGCCCTTGGACTTGGATTTCTATTGCCAGTACTTACTACTATCTCTGAGGCCTTAAGCTAAATTGAAACTACAGTTCCATTCTTCAAGGCATAGGCCTTCTGACTTAGACTAGAGCTTTAGCTGAGTTCTGTTTTCAGACCTTGTGACTCACAGTGGAAATCTACCACCACCTCCAGGGTGCAAATACCACACTGAGAATTCTGAGCCTCAATAGTTCTATGAGCCAATGCCCTAAAATAAATCCCTTCACGTGTGTGTGTGTGTGTGTGTGTGTGTGTGTGTGTGTGTGTGTGTGTGTTCTATTGGTCCTGTTTCTCCAGAAACAGCTCGTTATTGCAAATAGTAAAGAAACCATGGTACATATAAAGAATGGAATAATAAACAGAAATGAGTGATCAAGTGACCTAGTTTGCTTTGCTGTCACTTTGGTAAAACTCCCCGAAATGAGCTTGGAAGGGGAGTTTATGTTAGTACTGCCAAATCACAGTCCATATGGAAGGATGCTACAGCAGGAACGCTAGACAGGGGCTGGAGTAGAGACCGTGGGCAAATGCTGCTTACGGACTTGCTCAGCCTGCTTTCTTATCCAACCCGGGAACACTTTCCCAAAGGAGGTGCCTCCCACAGTGGGCTGGGCCATCCTATATCAATCATTAATCAAAATGGCATCCTCACAGAAGCGCTTTGCAATCCAATATGATAGAGGCATTTCCTGAATCCCTTGTCCTAGGTGACTCTTGTTGTGTCACAGTTACAAGGCTTAAAAAGATATAGTGTGGCTTTTAGTGTATATTAGCAAATGAAGGGCGCTGCATCTAAAACCTGAACTGACTGGACAAAGGATCCTTATAACATGAAGTGGTTCTGTGTGGAACCACAAAGGGACATACAGGGCACTACATATTTTTGAAACTCCATAGAACTCACAGTGCCTATGGTGGCCTGGAGTTTGAACCATGGACTTTACGTGATAATGTTACCGTGTGGACCCAGACTCCCCAGCTAAAGCAAAGAGACTGCTCATGGTACTGGGGGACATGTGTGCATGCAGGTAAAGAACCAGAGAAACTTTGTGCCTTCTGCCATGGAAGAACAAAAATTCTGTTTTTTAAAATAATGTGTGCTAGGAGGTTCTGAATGGAGGTATCCCTACACTTTGAAAACCATAACTCAATGCCCAAATCACATATTCTGTTGTTATCTACTTTGACCTGATAACACAATGGCAAAATGGATGTGATAATAAGGATTCAACCATTTCCTTTCCAAAAACAATGGCAATGTCATATTTTTAAGCAAAAGCAGTTCAAGAATGAATGACATGGAATTTTTATGTCAATATTGAGCTCACTGAACCTGCAATAGAATATTAATGCAAATCTAGCATTTAATAATATTTACATCTTAAAAATTTTCATTTGGAAATGAACATTGGGAGAAAAGGGGACATTCTTTTCAGTAAGGAAAACTTCCTGAGACATATTTTAATCAAATTTGACTCCTAAAGATTTCAATCTTTAAATTGATGCATTTGGTCATACATGTTTTCAGCCAGAGTGTAGGCCCCACCACCAAAGTCTTTCTCAGTTCACTGGGAAGCTGTCCTTCAGCCTGACTGGTTGTGGTTTATTTTTGTATTTTATTTTTATGTGTGTGTGTGTGTGTGTGTGTGTGTGTGTGTGTGTGTGTGTGTGTTATAATGCCCATGTAAAGGTCAGTTCTACTTCCCTTGAGTAGATCCTAGGGCTTAAACTGTAATTACCAGGCCTGATGACAAGGGCCTTTAGCCCCCCTGAGGCATCTCACAGGCCTCTACTTGTGATTTATTTTAAAAGAAAGATAAATATCTTTACTCTTCAGTCAGGCTAGCCTAATCCTGCTTTTTAAATAAGAATTGGGGTAATTACTATGTATGTAAGTGTCCGCTTTCTCTTAACATAGTGCTCCTTTTCACAGTAAATAGTTCATCCTGAAATCATTGCTTGTTACTAACAAAATGGTAATAACCTTTGGCAGGTAATTCTATTTGCAAAGCCTCCTTGGCCAAGCTCAGCTTCTAGGTATTCTCTTAATAACTAACACTGAACAGCTTTGGAGACAGAAAAAGACATGCTGATACATTATAAAAAATGGTTTGGTTTTGCCCACATTCTTTGATGTCTCAATTGTTTTGTTTTTGGTTTTTGTGCCTTCCAGGTCCTTAACTGTATATCTAATAATATTAAATCGAAAGGATTTGGGCCAAGAACTATGGCAAATCAGAAATAAAAATAAAAGTTTAGTATTGATCATAAAATTGCCTATGAATATTGAGTACTATGGTAATTAGTAACTTTATACTCTTTTAAGGGAGGAATTTACACAGAGGAAACAAGACATATAGAAATGGGGAAAACATTAGCTATGTTTCTAAGATTTGAATGCAGATGAACGCTTAAGCATTTTAAAAAGCCATTCATTCCCTACTGCTTTGGAAGGTATGGGTGTGTGAAGTGACACCATGAAGCAAAACAACAGTGAAATCTTTTGAAAGAGTAACACACAAAGAAAAGAGCCCAGAGAATGGTATGAATGATTTAATCAGATAGGATTCAAGTTCCTCCCCGGCCATTTGCCTTTTATTCTTCATTTCAGTTAGTAACATGTCCATTGGCTTATCACCAAGGTTACGCATGCACCTTGAGGTGGTCACAAAAGGTACACGATACAGGGGTTCATAATTAGGTTATACAGTATATATTCAGAATCCCAGGGGAACTAATAGATTCTAGAAATATTGATTAAGCAAGATGAAAAACTCTCATACAATTCGAGCTACAGCAGTGTTAAAGACAAATACAGGCTTCATTAGCCACAAAGCTCACAAAAAAGGAATTGGTTAAAGAATATCTCTTTTATGCAAAATAGACATTTTAGGATATAATTTGATAATATTCTACTATATACTGACATTTCCCTTGATCATTTAATAAAAATATATTCTCCTTGCCAGAATTTATATTTTTTAATATTTATAATTGAGGTAACAACGACAGAAGACTTAAACTATGAATACTGTTGTGGAGGATTTCTTTTAGATAATAACACTTTTCTAGAACTGAATGAATACATGACTAAAAATTAGTTAGATTTTATATGGAGACACTAAAAGTCTACAGCACAGTGGACAAGCTGATATATCAGTGTTCTGCAAGAAAATGAGGCAGTCAAGTGTTTGTGGAACCAACATACAATGTACAAATAAGGAATGAAAACAGACCTATACTACATCGGATTCACTGCCTTCGGTAATTCCCAGCAAAGCCACCATGACCTGGAGAGGAGACACTCAGAGTCTCATGGGCATTCCTTGCAACTTCGGGGATGTTAATCATGACGCTGGCTTCCTGTGTTATCAGATTGTTGGAGCGGTTGACCCATGCACACGGTGGTATTTACAGGTGTTTCCTGGACACTGGTCAGCCGACAAGCAGACTCTTTCCTTGGCGAGCACCGCTTCAGTTCCGATCACTGTTCCTTTATAAGCTTTCAATGGCTTCGCGAAGGTGCAGGACCTCTTCTGAATGCAAACTGGTCACATCAGGGCACATTCAGTAGCAGAAGTTTCCAGTACAATCCTGGGTATGGCTAAATCTCACTGCCCCTTTTTCAGCAGTCAAAAATCCGTGATAAATTCTGTACAACACTGCAGTCAATAACAGCAGCACCAGACAGCGTATTAATTCTTTACCATAAGCCTTTGCGTGTTTCTATCACTCTATAGCGGTGTTATCAAAAGAATCATGGTATCTCTAAGTCTCGGATGGCTACGTCTGGGCAAATACATTGCTGTACAACATCTCTGACATGCAGTTCATGCTCTACAGCTTGGGGGTGAAGACTAACACATGCCTTTAGCCAATAACAAAGGAGACAATTGTCTTTCTATCAAAAATAAACACGAGAATTAGGAATTCATTAACAATCTTAAGGACCAATGTGTCAAAGGTTTTGTCTACACTGCGACTATATTATGGCATTTTTCTTCCCTCATATACCTAAAATATCAGACACACTATTGCTATGGCATTGGGTAGGGATGTGTAAACAGACTCTCTTCCCTCCAGACTGCGAAAGACTCCTTAGGGATGTTTGCTGGAATGTAGTAATGAATGCTGGTTGCTAGATAGTAAAAATGACATTGCAGTCGGCAACCAAGTACTATGGTGAGATTGCTGCTTCGGTCCTGTTCATCAAAGAAGATTCACAGTGCCTAAGAATTTAGGTAGTCTACAGAGCATCGTTGACATATATACAAAGCAGAGAGGCTGCTCCAAGTAGCGTAGAAGTCATGGGGCAGGAGTAGGGAGATTAGTGCTAAGTTTAAAGAGCTTCTCAGGGCATGTCTACCCTCTGTGGAGACAGATGGCACAGACAGTTAAGACAGGGAGCTAAGACAGACAGATGGAAACAACACACAGGACACAGCACCTGATTAAACACGGCCTGAAAAGTCTGGTTAGTCCTTTGATGCAAATTTTAAGGCTATTCAAAAACAAAGCAAACAAGCAAAACCCTCTAGTGTAAACTTGGATGTTCACACAAAATCACAAAATTATATGAGAGCTTTAGGTAATATTTAGCACTCTACCTTTGAAAATAATGACAAATTCTAGGATTTACAAAGAGGAGGGGAGAACGGGGGTAATGGTCCTATTACCAAGCAGCAATTCCTGGCTAAACAATGCAAGCCTGGCTAGCAGTTACCTTTCTCTCATGTTTTGTGCCTTCCCCAAGTCATTAAGAAAGAGCTCTGGCCTCGGCTTGCGTGTAACCAGTAATGACAACCTCTTTGCAGTTATCTGTGTGTACAAACAACCAAAAACATTCAGAACACCAATACAGCATTTTTGAAGACAAATAAATCATTCAAGAAATTAAGTTATTTAAAACAACTATTTCTATCAAAGAATAGAGGGGAACATACCAAAGAGAAGGGCACCCTCCCTGCCCAGCAATTCAACATGCAGAACAGGCGACTGGTGCTTTCACAGTGGCAGTATGGTTTGAAGCAAGGACACATATCCTGAGCCATCCAGTTCCAGGACTCTACAACACTGTATTCAGGTGATACAGACAAGATGGTCCATGCAATGAACTGACCAAAGTCAGGTGGTGTGCAAACTAGCTTAGGATCCCAGACATCTGAATGGTTTGGAGCCACAAGAAATGAAGATCCAATGAAGTGGTTGGCATTTAGAAGCACACTATTTAAGTATATCTCCCTGAAGATAAGGTTATACATTAGTAAGTATACTGGCCAATATCTGGCACTATTGGTCACTGTATTGCAAAAGGGAATTGGGGCAATTCATATTGAGTAGTAGCACTACGTTAAATCATCATTAAAGCCAGAATAAGATGTTTTAGCTACTCAAGTAGCATTTCTGACTTCAAATAGTTATATCATGCAGGATTTATGCTGTATTATGGAGCCTGGAGAAACACTATATTTAATTACTTCCATTGCAGGATAAACAGTACTTGTTTTGATATAATTTAGCCGATTGATGCAGTTTGGTTTACAAGATAGATGGGATGGGAGATCGAGAGCGCCTCAGAGGACAAGGAGAGCTGTAGGGTGATGTTACTGGAGAAAGCCTCAGAGCATTGCCTGCCAAGCCCGCTATGTTGTTTAAGCTTCGGGATTTTTCATATCCTTTTATGAAAAAATGCACAGACATCAGTTGAATTCAACCAGAAAAGAGACAGAGACAAACAATACCATGCAGGGTAATCAAAAGTGCTATTTTTGTGCTCAAACCATGTGTAAAGAATTCAATATTGAAACAATTCATACATCTAAAAACTGAAATTCACTGCATTTGGCATCCTGAAACTATTAAAAAAGCTAACATAAATTATAGCTACAATGTTCCAAAATATGTTTATGTCCAGATTATAGTTAGCATTGATGCAATTTGGGCATAGAGATTACAAAAACTTTTAAAACTTAGACAAAGCGACTTAAATAAGATTACACACTCAACACTTTAAAGTTCAGGATGTGTTTCTGAACATTAAAAATACATGAGGCATTTTTCTTTTTTAATTTTAGTGTTAATAGCAAATGAAGCATGCTTTACTTGAAGTGTACACTTGTTACCAACATAAGTATATTTTGAGTTTTACAAGTTGAAAAGGGTGTTCTGAATAATAATGGCATTTTGTGCCATTATCCAGGTGATACAGGATGGAAAGTATATTACCAATCCCTTAGGTAATAAAATAAAGTTAAATAAAAAAGAAACAAATGAAATGTAAACTGAGTCATAATTTAAGTGAAATAAATATGAATCTGATGTTCTCAGATGACTTCATCTCTTTCCCTTACTCTCTAGATTTTACTGTCTAGAAATTGAGGCAAATTTTATTTTAGTCCAATATTTCCAACCTAACCTATTGTGAGCGATATCCATGCACTTAGATACTAGAACAGCTTTTCAGAAACATTAGCTTGGCTGTTTTCCTTAACCACTCAGCCAGTTACCCCATCCTGTGACCTTTGGAGGGATTCACGTGGTGCAGTATTTTCAGTAGATCATTAGAGGCAGTTGAATGAGTTTGGGCTGCATCTCATATAAAATGGGACATGAAGTAGAAAGCAGGACATTTGACTGGAAATGAAGTTCTATCACACTGCTTTGGACATAAATGTTTGGGCAGTTCCACTGAACAGTTACAGGGCTGGAAAAGAACTTCCTGTAGGGCAACCAAAATTGAGTAATTGCACACAATTCCAATGGGCTTCTTGTCTCGTGTCTCCTCTAGACTGTGTAGTACTCTCCATGGGCTCTAGTGTGCTTGCTGAACATGAGACGAAGAGAAAAGAAAGAGTCTTTTGTAATTGCCTCTACTTCTCTTAACTGGGACTGAAGTAATTTATCTATTAATCTCACATAGGAGAGGCCAACACATATATCATCAAGACAGACTCTATAACAACCTCATAACGGGCTAACACTCGGAGAAACAAGAGAGCAGAGTAACGAACACACACTGATATCCTGTAGACTGGATGTCTTCTAAATGGTTTTGTGAACAGATATTCCATTAACTATAATAGTGTTTTTAGGGGCCTGCTTTCTGTTGAATAAACATTTACCTGTCTCTGTTCTTTTAGCATCCTTTATTATAAAACATGGAGGAGGGTGTTTTCATCCCATGCGCCTAGGTGATATGATAGTTAATGGAAGAATGCCTTCATTTTTTTTAATTGAAAGTAATTTATCATTACATAGAAACGATGTGCGTGGTAACTTCATTGTAACTGCACTTCTCTAAAGTGGTTGATATTATAACTTTAAAAATCAAAGAGAAAAGGATATTTTCTATGCAGTAGAAGTTGATTATGTGACGGAAAAATAAAAACTAGATTATAAACATTGATGAATGTTAATTACTGGTGGGAATGCATCAAAAGGGAACTTTAAACCCCAAGCCCCTTACACACCTCTCAGAAATGTAATGATCTCTTAGATAATTTTATCTTAATCACCAAGTGATAGATGCTCTTGATTGCTAGTCTAAATTATAGAGTTTAAAGTAAATATTTCTTATTCTGTTTACGGATCCTTTTATTTTTAATATCCATGATTTAATATCATTTAAAAAAGCTCTCCTCGTTTACAACAAGTATTTAATTAGTAAAATTATATGTTCTTTCACATCTTTAGTTTTACCTATTCTAAATATTTCTGATTCGAAATTCTGACATATTTTTTCCTTAAATAAACTTTTTTTGGAGTCATTGAAAATATCAATGATGATTTGAATATAAAATCTTGGTTACACATGAAAATTAGACAATACTAAATCTACTTGGAACCAACATTAGAAAATGGAACTCCAACTTTTTTCAGCACCTAGGAACATGTACTCAATTGGAATAATGTCAACACTGCTATATAGATAGCATGCATGAAGGTTGTAGTTTGGATAATATGTTACTCAAAAACAGCTTTAAGAAAACACAAAGATCTTAAATATTGAAAGGTTACTCTTTAAACAAATCTTTCCTCTCTCTAAAAGCATTATGGAATATTTTCATCCTTATATGTAAAATAGATAGGAATCCAATAATTTTTAAATTTTATTGGATACAGAGAGAATTTGGGGAAATTTGAAATAAAATGAATAGAAATATCCATTTGAAAAGTGAGTGTATCCTATAGGAAGTAAATATTTGGGAAGAATAAAAGAACTCTATAAAGCTCTATAAAGGAAAGAGGAAGGGCAACGGATGACTTTCTGGTAGATGTGACAGCCAAAGACAAAGTCAGCATGGTTAAGTGTTTCCAGAAACAATACCCACAGAGGGAAAACATACAGCAATTAAAACAAAGTGGAAGAGTTGGTGTCAAAAGGCAAGGAATAATGAAGCACAAAAGGCTCATGTGAGCTAATCAGTTTACAAAACCAGTCCTCATCCAAAAAAAGTCCTTTTGTGAAATAAAGCTGTAAGTATCTCTCCATGCAAAATAAGTATCTTATTAAGTGCTTTGTTCATAAAGATTTGCGATTTTGTAGTAAAATTTTATATTAACATGCTAGCTTCTCATGTTCAGAGCTTTTCTCAGACATTTCCCAACTGTTTAAAGTAGAAAGTATTATTTGACATGGAAGAAAATTTGATTCAAGATATTTATATACATTACCTTTGTATAAGCACAGTATATAATATTTTAATGGAAGATGTATAAAGATGAATATGTGTTTGATCTCATATACATATATGTGTGTATACACATATATATATATATACAGAGATAAACTTGTTAGGATATATATGCATTTAGGAAACTGTTTTGAACACAAGATATTACTATTAGTGTATGTTTGTATATTTTGCTCAAATACTATAAACTTTAGCTATCCTCATAAAACATTTAAACTTTAGCACACATATAAATATAAATTAATAAAGAAACCCATTCAGAGAACTGCAGCACATTTTTGTCCAAGGAACACATGGAAGTAATTGGGATGAAGAATTATTTGATATATTACTCAGCAAAAAAAAAATGAAAACAAAGTGAAGAGTCCTCTTCTTTCTTGTCTCAAAGACATTGAAAACAGAAAATCAGTAAAATGCTCAGAAGAAATAAAAACGAACTGGAGTTTAAGCTATGAGAAGCTTTCTAAGGGTGCCACCACAAAACAAACATTTTAAGTTTAAAACATTGAAGAATTGGAAAAAGTGCTTCGCAAAACAAACATGGACATCAATTACAGAATACAATGGAACAAAACGTGAAATTTTCTGTTCAGATTTAGCTAACAAGGGTAATAAATAAGTTATTACAGATCTTTTCCTGTTCTTTAACCAAGACACTTGCTCGACCATTTTAATTCCATCAACAAATAAATATTGATAATTTCCTAGATGTTAACTACTGTTTAGTGTCCAGTGAAAAATATTAACGGTTTTAAAATTATTTTGGGGTCTAAGAAAAAAAAGGGTAATTTTAATCACACAAGTGACCTTTCAAGTAATTTTTACAAACGCACATGGCAGAGTGGGGGATCTTGCCCATTGAGACAGTCATTGAAGCTACTGGCATTTGCTGCCCTGGTAAGTGTTGGGAAAGCTATTTAAAGGGTATTTAGCTCTTCCATTTGAAAAAGAATATACCTTATTGATTGTTTCATGGTCATCAATTACTTAACAAATATAGTCAGAGAGCCAATTAGTGAGTATTGTTTTAATAAAAAAAGATAACTTTTAAAGACTGCTAAAAAGAACGCTATGATAAAATAATTAATGACTGACTTAATGTGTTTACCTGTTCTTACAAATGGTAAATGGAAGGATGAAGAGAGTATAAAAAATAAAGGGTAATGTAACAATAGACCAGTCTGTCATAAAGGCGTTTATAAAATGCTTATAATGAGAGATGTAGTGGAGAGAGTAAACCACATGCAGTGTTCCCTGGAAACATGACGATGAGCAATGTGCATCGCTCTTACTTAATGGCTACGTTGCCTACTACGATTTGATTAAATGCATGCCTACCTTTCCTGATCCCTCCATCAGAAGTGCACGTGTAATCACCTGTCGTCAATAGGAAACACGTTTCCCCTCTTCTGTTTTTGTCTCTGGTACTAGAGCGTCTGATGGGGAGCCTTTCTGGAGGTGATAGTGGCGGCTCACTTCCTGTACTGTCGTCACCTGATAACACTGGTCACAGCACCACGCCCATTGACAGACAGGGACGGATGAGGAAATGAGACAGGACAAAGAGTTTACAGCAGATGCCTGTAGTCCAGTCACTCAATATACAGCACACAGTCCTCACAACACTGTACTCAGCACAATAAAGAGAATTACACCAAGAAAAATGAAAATGCATTGAAAAAGGGAGGAGTGTTCCTTACAAAATTCTTATTCGTTTTTGGAATCAAACAGATATTAGCTTTCACACAGGTGGTATGAACTCAAAAAATATGCAGTAATAAATTTGGACAAGTTTACCATGTAGTTTGTTACATGTTATTCAGACACCATGAATGGAAATGGTTAACTTAGGAAAAAACTCTTGAGTAGTGACTGGCCTTGCAGTTCTTAAGGAGACATGTTTTTCTTAGTCTTCTGAAATTCAATTTCCCACCCCCCAAAAAAATCTTTACTAAAATAATCCCGAAGCATAAGAACTACCATCCCACTTTGAAGACTCGAGATCATTTTGAACAAAGCACACAGCAAAGATCTCCCGTGTCCGTGAGAGCGTTGTTTACTTCTGCATGCTTGTCAGGGGCTTTCTGTATACACCGGCCTGCACACGGGCTTGATACTACAGTGTTGAATGGAGAAGAAGATGTGTCCTCTTTGACCATGGCTTTTTTAAGGGTTCTGCAAAAATACACTGATAGCAGTGCAATAGCAACCACCTCGGCCAAGTTCCCCCTTTCAGATAAGTATTCTCAATAGCTGTCAGATATGTGTTGATAGAACTTCCAGCTGAAATCCCAAATGCATACATATATAATGACTGCGGATGAAAATTTTAAACAGCAGATTCATCTCCAGTCACACTTCTTCTAGTTTTCTGTTTGCCTCATCAAAATTTTCAGAAGCTAAGGTGGATCTTGTTTCTAAATGAGACCTGAGACCCATCAGCGGTTATTATTTTTTTCATATAAGATATAGTTAGAGTAGATCTAAAAGAGATTAAGCTATTTAACTTGATAATCTAAAAAATATTGTATTTTACTAGGACATAATAGACAAGCAAGAACTTCCTCTGTCTTGGCTTAAACAGACTGACTCACAGCTCAGACTCAATCAACTGTGTGTTGCCTCTAGCATATAGGAAGCAAGATTCCAGCAAATGCCGAGCAATAAAATATTCAAAATACAGTTCTAGCAATGAGCAGAGGCCAAGGCACAACACAATAAGAAATGATTGCTGGAATGAGATGGAGTTTTGTCATTGGTTACCATGGCAGATCACCTGTGCCCTGAACTATGGTGAGTGTTTAATTTTTGCATTATATATGACTTTGTTTCACGAAAAGAATCAAGTTGCAATATCCTACCTAAGTTTAAAATGATAAAAATTTAGTCAGTCTAGAATATTACTAATAATGAGCTTTCTTATTGAAATAGCTGTCTTCCACATCACCTCTTTAGTGTCTAGGCCTTTGACGTGCAAGCATCCGTTCTCCTTAAGCAACTGCTTCTCCTGAACGAGGTTGAGAGGCAGGGTACCATGTGGCAGAGGTAAAGCTGAGACAAACACACCAAGCCAAATGAGATGAAGGTGAACATTTGGAGGATGAAGAGTGAGAAGTGGTTCAGGTCATACCATCACATCATGCCGAGAAACAAAGAAACATTGGCACAGAAGCAACAAATGGGCAAAAGAAAATATTGGCACTATCAGCAGAGGTCAGTCCCACCAGCATCAGAAACCCCCACAGACCTGCTCTGCAGACCCAAATGTAGAGATGCTACAGTCTAGTTATCTATAAGCCTCACAGACACATATTTTAGGAGAAGTTGAAACTGAAAACTCATGTATATTTACAGCTACCCTCTGCCTATAGGATACAGTGGTCTACAAAGTATTACGTGGTCCACATTTGAAAGCATGCCTTACCTGATCTGTTATGTTCCAGAAGCCGGTTTTCTTTACCCAGACACGTGTCACCCTGGGTACTGTTGCAAGCCATATTTAACTCTGTCTTGCAAAACGTAGGTGAGCTTGCCAGAGGCGCAGGAGGAATGTGCTTCTTTCTTTTCCTCGGTAGTTTCTGCTTCGCCATTGCCAGGGAGTAATACATTCCGAAATTGTTGACAATGACAGGCACGGGCATGGCTATTGTCAGCACTCCAGCCAGAGCACATAAGGCCCCCACCAGCATCCCTGACCACGTTTGGGGGTACATATCCCCGTAGCCTAACGTAGTCATGGTCACCACAGCCCACCAGAAACCAATGGGGATGTTTTTGAACTGGGTGTGCTCGCTAGCTGAGGGGTCATTTGGCTGCGCTCCCACTCTCTCGGCATAGTAGATCATCGTGGCAAATATCAAGACCCCTAGAGCCAGGAAGATGATGAGCAGCAAAAATTCATTGGTGCTGGCACGAAGAGTGTGTCCAAGCACCCTCAAGCCTACAAAATGGCGGGTGAGCTTGAAGATTCTCAGGATCCTCACAAACCTAACCACCCTGAGGAAGCCAAGCACGTCTTTAGCAGCTTTGGAGGAGAGCCCGCTGAGTCCTACTTCTAGGTAGAAAGGGAGGATGGCCACAAAGTCAATGATGTTCAAGAGGTTTTTGATGAATTCAAGTTTATTGGGTGAAAAGACAATACGGACTAAAAATTCAAAAGTAAACCACACCACACACACTCCTTCTACATACGTCAAGGCAGGATCCGTTTCGATCTCATACTGGAGAACGGGGCTTGTGCCATTGATGACTGGCTCTGTCTTGTTTTTAACAATATTGAAAGCTTCGTGAGTCTCCAGGCAAAAGGTCGTGATGGAAACCAAGATGAAGAATAAAGAAGCAAAAGCAATAAACTGCAGAAAGAAAGAAACAGAAATACACAGTGACCTGAACCATCATAGACATATATATATGAATCCAAACTGCACTGATCGCTGTCAACCAAAAGGGTGACGGAATATTTGGGGATGTCACTTGGGATGGTTCTAAAAAGCTAACCAGGCCAGAACCGGAAAGTTCTCCAAACTCTTGTCTTTGCTCACATATAAACAAAGCTTTACTTTTTGCTTTGTGAAGGAGGGAAAACTGTGAAGAAACCATAAAAGTTATCTCAGAACAAGTTTTGATGACAATAGTCTGAAAAAGAAAAATGAAATTGTGACAATAGCTCCAATTTTGACAATTGCTTATCACCTAGAAATTTTAAAACACGGTTTATAACTGCAGATACAAGGCAGATTACATGCTTGGGAATGTAGGAATCGTGCAAATGTAGCTGTCAGCTTCTACTTATCAATAAAGCGTTTTGGGTATCATGCAATATGAATATGAAAAGAATACTTGCAGTGTACAATACGCTGAAGGTAGTGACTGCCCAATTAAGTAAGTCTGGAAGAAGGGCAAATTCAACCAACATTTATTAAAGGAGAGAAACTGAGTTAGGGAGGCAATTAGAATACAATTATCTTCCTAGACTTAAAATAACAACTTGAAAATGCTGGTGTAATACATTATAAAGCTAGTTTTTCAAAATCGATGATTGCATTTCTTTAGTTAATGATACATTAACGTATATGCACCTACAAACACAGATTAATTCTTTTTTTATTTTTTATTTATTTATTTATTAAAGATTTCTGCCTCCTCCCCTCCACCGCCTCCCATATCCTTCCTCCTCCCCCAATCAAGTCCCCCTCCCTCATCAGCCCAAAGAGCAGTCCAGGTTCCCTGCCTTGTGAGAAGTCCAAGGACCTCCCACCTCCTTCCAGGTCTAGTAAGGTGAGCATCCAAACTGCCTAGGCTCCCACAAAGCCAGTACGTGCAGTAGGATCAAAACCCAGTGCCATTGTTCTTGACTTCTCAGCAGTCCTCATTGTCCGCTATGTTCAGCGAGTCTGGTTTTATCCCGTGCTTTTTCAGACCCAGTCCAGCTGGCCTTGTTGAGTTCCCGATAGATCATCCCCAATGTCTCAGTATGTGGGTGCACCCCTTGTGGTCCTGAGTTCCTTGCTCGTGCTCTCTCTCCTTCTGCTCCTGATTTGGACCTTGGGATTTCAGTTCGGTGTTCCAATTTGGATCTCTGTCTCTGTCTGCTTTCATCGCCCGATGAAAGTTAATCTCCAGGAGGATGACTATATGTCTTTCTTTGGGTTCACCTTCTTATTTAGCTTCTCTAGGATCACGAATTATAGGCTCAATGTCCTTCATTTATGGCTATAAACCAAATATGAGTGAGTACATCCCATGTTCCTCTTTATGGGTCTGGCTTACCTCACTCAGGATAGTGTTTTCTATTTCCGTCCATTTGCCTACAAAATTCAAGAAGTCATTGTTTTTCACTGCTGAGTAGTACTCTAATATGTATATATTCCATACTTTCTTCATCCATTCTTCCGTTGAAGGGCACCTAGGTTGTTTCCAGGTTCTGGCTATTACAAACAATGCTGCTATGAACATAGTTGAGCATATACTTTTGTTGTACGATAGAGCCTCTCTTGGGTATATTCCCAAGAGAGGTATTGCTGCGTCCAGGGGTAGGTTAGAATGCAGATTAATTCTAAGAACTCCCAAGTATATAGTTCTGGCTAGACCCACACTGTTGAACTGATTGACACCAATTTGCCTAACAACACTACCACTAGCCCCATTTTACAATTCGGGAATATCAAGTCAGGCTATTTACATCCTTCTTTTTCTAGATTAGTTTGATTAAAGTGATCGGGTCAGACAGTAACCTGACAAATTTAGCCACAACATCCAGGCTTTTAAGTTATCGAATTCCAACAGGAAGAATACAAATTGTTGAAACCTCTTCCCCTAGCCACGGTCACACAGTTCTTAAAACTACAGATCTGAAGCTTTGAAATGCAGGTGTTGGAATGGAGGGCACTGCTGTCCTTCACTGGAGGCATTGCAGCATTGCTGAGGCCTCTAGTCCTCCCTTGGAATGTCGCAGAAGCCACACTTGCTGAACGAGCAAGCTGTTCCTTTCATAAAGAGTGAAATCACCGAGAGAAAGAAACTGTAGCCAAGCAGGAGCTCTTAGTTGAACATAATGGACTAGTTCCAATATCCAATCTGTGCCCTGACAGATGTTCTTCAAGCATGGCTGCCCCTGAGAAGGGCTGAGCTGCAGTTCAAGAAAATAAGACCCCCTTTTTTAATTCAATAAGCTTGCGTGACATCACAAAAGGACTAATCAATGTGACTGTCTGCCTTAGACAACCACCCCAAATGAAAGACTTTCACAGGTAGTCTGAGCATATCCATCACACAGCACTGAACAAATCTCACATCTACAGCACTGACCTGGTCCCTGTGCACATCTTCCAAGCACTCTTGATTCTGGCATTATAATCCAACTGTTCAGTTTTATGGGACATTTGAGATGTTAGCTTATTCCATTTCACTTTCTCATTTCATGTACAAATAAATACACAGCTCTGTTCAGTCAATTGTTGCAAACTAAGTATCACGACAGCTTTACACACACTAAACAATGATGTGCTGTAGCTATGTGTGATGGGTAATTGATTTGGAACCACATCCTTCCTGTAGCTCTAGATTTGAAAGTTTCTGATTGTATGGGGCACTTTTTGTTGTTAGAGCCCTGCACATGTCTCGCTACTCTTCTCCTTTCCCTCTCCCCCACAGTACCCATAAGGCCATTCTGTCCCCTCCACTTCAGAGTAGGCATAATATTAGCATGCAGAGTCGATGATCTATCAAGCTGTAGTTTGATGTTCTGCTTATACACATCTTCAGGAAGCACTCTCTTCAGTGGACACTGTAATCCTAAATGGCACCATTGCATAGGGAGTCTAATAGTTTCACCTTTCAGAAAGTCCTAGTGTGCCTGCCACATTCAAACAACAAAAACAGTTCTACAATATGCATTGATGCTTGTCAAAAAAATTAGTACTTTTATAATTGGGCATTTCTTTATTATACCATCGCTCATGCATGCATGCATACAGCGTATTAGCTGCTCCTCTTCGCCAGGCCTCAGGTCAAGCTTTTAATTTAATAGCAGTTAATGGAACAGAAGCCACCGAGGAATTCACAGCACAATGAGGACACAGACATTAAATTCATTAAATACACAAAGGGTCTGTAATTGTAGTTGTCATAAGTTCAGTAAATGAAAAATATATGAGATTTTGAAAGGATGAACATGGACTGTGTTTGGGAGGAAGGGGCCCTGAGACCTTTGCTCACAGTCTTAAATGAGAGATGAGCACATCCACTGCCCAGAAAGGAAGAAATTCAAAGCCATGTAAGAAAGCTTAAAAAAATCATTCTATAGTTTTTTGACTTGAGAAAGGAGAGCATAGCTCGGGCTAACCTTGAATTCTCTATGTGGGTCACCATGACTGGGAATCCCAGGTTCTCCTGTTTTCAACCCCAAGCGCTAGGATGACAGGCTAGAACCATCAAACCTGTAGTAGAGAGCAAACTCCAGGCTTTCTGCATGCTAGGAAATTATTCTGTCTACTGAGCTATGTCTCCAGCCAGTTGTTTGTTTGTTTCTTTCTTTCTTTCTTTCTTTCTTTCTTTCTTTCTTTCCTTTCCTTTCTTTCTTTCTTTCTTTCTTTCTTTCTTTCTTTTTCTTTCTTTATTTCTTTCTTCCTCAACTGATGATTGGTTACAATACCACAAGAGCTGCAGGTTTTCCAAATCTGCCAACAGTGTATGGACTATCCTTTATAAAACCCATCAAGCAGAGGGACTGTCTTTGTAAAGGTTAATCCATTTCTCTCAGGAAATGTTATTAATGGCAGAAATAATACCCAGGTTTTAGAAAAGGGAACAAAGTGACTTTAGATCAGTGGTTCTCAACAGTCCTAATGTCGTAGCCCTATAATATACTTCTTCATGTTGTGATGATCCCCAACCATAAAATTATTTATCATGTAGCTGCAATTGTGCTACTGTTATGAATTATGTCAATACGTGTGTTTTCCATTGGCCTTAGGCAAACCCTGTGAAAAGTTATTCAACACCCAGAGGGGATCACAACCCCCAGGTTGACAACCATAGCTTTAGAGACACTTAATTCCTAATAGTACCATCTTGAGCTTGTTATTCTGTGTAATTCACTTGCTTGAAACTACTGTATGAATTTGAGACAATGTGGAAATAGAAAATGCCTGCTAAAGTGATTTTTTATTTGAAACATAGATTATTTTAGTAAACTTTCTAAAATACAATTATTTCCTCAAAATGCTCTTAGAATACAGTGTTTATTTGCATTGAAGCATTTGCCTTTGGAAACAAATTATGCTACTCAACCTTGTTCTTAAATCCTCTGAAGAATATACAAAACTATGAATTCCTTATTTCCCACCACCATAAGATACCAGACTTTCTTCTGCAGGGAGAGGAAATTAACATTTAACAAGGTTCCCAGGTGATTAATATGCATATTAAAAATTGAAAAACAATTTCTTGTGCGTTTTTCAGAAAAAAATAAAACAAATTATCTAATGAGCTCGAATAGTCTTCAATTTATAAACATCCATCCATATTCTTAATAAAACTCCCTGGAGACTTACATTTACCAGCTCTATAACAGCATGTCTGGATGTTTATTTCTAATTTGATGTAATTCTGCTTTTTTCCAAAAATAGTTTTGAACCAAGAAGGCATCTGAACAACATATAAATGCAAACAAGTTTAAAACATAAAGCTTTGGAGCCCAGCAATTGCATGGAACTAGCAATATTTGTGTCACCAATATTTTAAAATCCATAAAAAGGGGGCTGGAGAGATGGCTCAACAGTTAAGAGCATTGGACGCTCTTCCAGAGGACGTTGGTTCAATTTCTAGCACCTACATGGCTGTTCACAATCGTCTGTCAGTAGATCTAATACCTTCTTCTGGCTTCTGGGAACACTACATGCAAGTGGTGCATGAACATATATGCTTCCCAAAATCCCATATGCACAAAATAAGTGTAAAGGTTAAAAAAATTAAATAACTATAATGAGAACTTAGATGCTGCTTCTGCCAAAAGCATCTGCAGATGCCCGATGAAAGTTTGGCATCACTCTCTTTCCATGTGAGTCATGCTCCTCTGCAATCACCATGGATTCCAGGAACAACAGGTTTGCACTATAAAAGTCTGGTCATGAGTTGAAATCACTACCCAGGCTGCATCGACTTCCTCTTCTCCTAATAAGACCCACATGACTAACCGTGAGGTGATTACGATCAACCAAATGACAGTCTGATCAAGACTGCTTGAATATAGACTGCTTGACACCCTCACCCTCGTTCCTCTTGATATTTAAAGTTCCTAAATACCAACACAGGAACACTTCCTCACCTCCACAAGACTGTCATCCTGTTTTGAGTACCTTTCCTGATTTTCACACATTCTTTTTACATTTGACTTTTACAGGAGTGCTTCTTTGGGGGTCCCCAGAATTGAGTCTTTGGGCTAGGACTCCATAGCTGGACCACACCATGATTTTGTATTTCACATTGATCTTAATTGTTCTATCACAGCTGTGTGCAGCTTTCACTTTTGGGTATGTTATAAATCTGCTAAAGTGTGGTACCACTGACGTTGTAAAACACTGACTCCCAATGATACGCTGCTCTACTCACAGTGCTTTTCTCAGCTGTCATCGGTGCAAACATCCACAGCAAAGCATTATGAGAGAAGCAAAGAGTCATAATTGGAGGTCTTCTTTGGGTCTCTCCCCTTAGATATCGGGGACCCCATGCGAGAGGAGAAACGATTTGTAGGAGTCAGAGGGAATGGAGGACACCAGGAGAACATGGCCCACCAAATCAGTTAAGCACTGCTCACATGGGCTCAAAGATTGAAGTGGCAAATGCTGGGCCTGTAAGGGTCTGTGCCTAGTTCTTTGTGTATATGCTGTGGCTGTTAACTTGGTGGTTTTTTGTTTTTGTTTTTTGTTTTTTGTTTTTTTTTGCGGGGGAACTCCTAAAACTGGGAGAGGAAGTTTCTCTGACTCTTGCCTGCTCTTGGAACACTTTTCCGCTTTCCTTCCCAACCTCAATATGAGGGCTTTGCCTTGTCTTATTGTGTCTTGATTTGTCCTGTTTGGCAGTTGTCTCTTGGGGGTGGGGGGTTGATCATTTCTGTAGAGGAAGCAAAGGGGAGTGGATCCTGTGAGAGGGGAAATGAAGAGGAGCTGGGAGACAGGCAGGGAGGGAGGGGGAACTGTGTATGAGGGGGGGTCAATGAATGAAAGAAGAATCTATTTCAAATAATAAATGAATAAACTTTAGCATAAGGAGGGACATCTATTTCAGAAGTATATAAGTGTTATGTTTACTTAAAATCAGAAACGCAAACAATTTTTTAAATTGTTTAAAAGTTAAAGACCACACAGGAACTAAAACGAGAAAGCTGTAAGAAAAAAGTGTGCCATATGACAGGAGAGGAGTTGGAGATTGTCTTCTGCCTGCTTGAGAGCAGAGAATATTTGAGAGGGTGGATGCTGAAGTTTGAGAAAAGGGGGGAAGGGCAAAATCTTGATGGATGAGCATGAATTACTGATGCAAATGAAGCTAATAAATGCACAGGCTCACCCGCAGAAATGTGGACAGGCAATGATGGTATCACAGCTTAAGATCATGCTAGCTCTGTTTACCATTAGCCAAAACCTACTAATTCTGCTTTAACTCATGAAGGCAATGGGCCTTGTGAAAACAATATGAGGTGTGTGTGAGTGGGGTGGGGGTGGGGGGATCATCGTGTGACAAGACAGCCAGAGAGGTTCAAACACAGAGCAGAATACTCAGTGAGGGCAAACGTCATCAATATCAGGGAAAATCTTAAGAGAGTATGCTGTCTCCTGTGGGATGAAGAGAGGCTTGGTTTATTAGGAATCTAGTTTACATATCAAACGAATGAATGATGCTAGGAGCTCTGAAGATCGCAATCACCCAGAGGCAAACATTGGCTGCATTAATAACAGCTTGACATGATTTATCTGAACTTCATGCTAAGCTCTTTGGGTACAGGGGGGAAAAATGTCTTCTTTTCTGGCTCATTGAATAGAGCTGAAATGGTCATATGGGAAGTTAGAATGAATACTAGAATATTAAGAAAAACAAATTAAAAGGAAAGAATCTTGGGAGGAGATAATTGGGTTTTCTCCCCTCCACTGAGCTGGACAGTCATTATGAACTGGAATTATGTCATATCCGTTTTCTAATCTCCGACTCCTGGTGCCTAGATGGTCAGTAGAGACGAAACTATGGGTGGAAGAAAGAGTGAAGAACAAATAAATGGGAAAAATAAGGTGCAATTAAATTTCTTTGGGGATTGAAATGTTAATTTAAAACAACTAACAGAAATCAATGAAATAATTGGAGGAAATGGTCAAATTTGCAACAGAAGTCAATCAACGAGGTCCATTCTCCCCTCCCCCCCAATGTTGCTAGCAGGGTCTTCCATCCATCCTGTTAATAGAATGTGTCTGAGGGAGGAATCGGGAAGCATCACATTGCCATTTCTCTTGCTTTCCCATTATGATAACACTACAGAGTCCCAAGGCACTTAATGAAAATAAAATTACTCAAGTTCAATAAATAAAGTATTAGAAAGCTTTCAGACAAGGTGTGTCATGCGGACTGCATTCAGAGAATTGGGGCAAAATTCCAGGAAGCTTCAGGGTGAAAATACCCCTTTTTGAAAATTGAGTTGTGAGTCTATTGCACCTAGACTATTCTTCCTCAC
>NC_022024.1:13951005-13957561 GCF_000317375.1 Microtus ochrogaster
AGAGAGAGAGAGAGAGAGAGAGAGAGAGAGAGAGAGAGAGAGATTTGAAAAAGAAGAGTCTATTCTTATGTTCATCATTTTCTCTTTCCCATTAGTATCAAAGCAAATGAAATTGGGTTCTATTAGCTTACTCATAAATGCCAAGCTTTCCAGTTTATTGTATTTCTTATCTTTGCTCCTATAACGTATGGCTATTGATGTGATTTCTTCACATTTTTTTTTTTAAAATTCAATTTAATGCAACTTGCTCCAAGTAAGGGATTTACACATTCTGCCTTCAACTGGCCAAGAGCATGAAGTAGGGGTTTGGTTCCTGATAATGACTCAATAAAAGGATAGCTTTTTAATATGTTAGTGGACTATGCTAGAGTTCCAATAGTCCCAAAGCGGAATCTGTCGCTTCATTCAGCTAATAATTAATGACCAGAAAACCTGATCTGTAATAGAAACCTTACAGGGGAACTTGTTACGAAGAAAATAAGATCAATCTTACTAAGTCAATCAGGCAAGTGAATGCTTGAAAATGGACATTAAGGGGGATTTTATTATGTGAATTTAATATATAACAGAATTTCTCATTTGCTAATTCCAGGTGAAATTAATCTGTTTTTAATTTACAAGCTAAGGACATTGCATGTTTTCATATTGGGAATACCACACTTCTATTACATTTTCATTGCTTTATTTCTTAAATAAGTGACATAAAGACAAAAAAAAAAGAGCAAGAACATCCAGGACCAGGGGGTGAGATGCTCGTAGAGACCCAGATACAATAGTTGCACCTACAGAAACCTGTTGTGTTAAATTTTCATATTAAACACAGGTAGAATAAATTTATACTGGTGTGCAACTAGCTAGCATTTGTATTTTGAAAAAAGGCACAGGTGCAAGAGTTGACGGTATGCCCATAATATAGTATTAAATAATAGCATAGGTAAACATTTATTTAAGTGAGATAATCCCAAATAATAATAATGTTAAAATAAAACCAAATGGAACAATCATATACAGTCTAATTATGTTTCTTTATGTACATTTAAGGAAACAAAGGCACAGAAATATTGTGTTTTAATAGCAGTAATATATGTGCATCAGGCAGTAGCATCGGATCAGGTGTTGCTTGTGGAATTTAGATCTTCGTAGAACAATTTTAATTGCATGTTACCAGTTTAATTTTAAAATAAAATTTAAATAAGACAAGAGCTAAGAATATTAAATTTAGTGTTTAAAACTAGATCACTATGAATATTTTTCTGGTCTTATTAGTCAAAACTTATACAGCAGAATACTTTTCTTTGCTCCTACAGCATCTTATCAGTAGATGCTCTTGGTAGTACATGTATTTAAGTCTCACACACAGTTTTACCGTAATTAACAGGGGTGGCATGTTTCTCCCAGTACTATGGGCTTGAAGAAGACAAAGCAAATCTCCTTCATTAGTGAGTCTACTAAAAGTAGACTTAAGAGTCATCCAGACAGGAGTAACTAGGCTCTCAAGTCTCCTGTTCCTATGGAGAACTGAGAATAGCTTGAGCTTCTCCTCAGGCTGGAGACATCAAGCTTGCATCATCCAAGTTTCCCATTTAAAAATAGAACTCCAGGCTTTTGCGAACTCATAGGAAAGCTAATCACACATCGGTAGAGTCTCTGTATATGATTATCAAGCTCAGACATCAGAGGAGATGATTACGTTTCAGGCATCGATTTATATGCATGTATATGACATGCAATACAAACACTTTTATATGTACGACATATATAAAAAGTAGAGATTATATAAGGAAATTATTATACTATGAATATAGGACTGGAAATTAATGTGACTTATTTTAACACCCATTATCCAAACAAGAAAATATTGCCAGGTATTGGCTTGACAATTAACATTCATGTATGCCCTAATAATATATATTTTCTGCTTTTTAAATATTTTTATAAAATTTGAGTATACAACATTCTATTTATATTTCTATTTCAGACTAATTTTAATGTAATCTTAATTGTTTAAAGTCTGTTTAGATATAAATATAATTTAGGAAGATACAAGCAAGGGAGCTTCGCATGATCGATTAGTATTACTACAATAGATTCTGGCATACAGTCATGTAACCAGCATTGAGAATCATCCATTACGATGCACACACAGCACAATTTTACTTTTGTAAGTTTCATGTTAAGACTTAAAGTGTTTTTCTATTCTTTTTTCATAAAAATAATTTTTAAATGCTTATCTATACTAAGGTAAAAAACTGCCACTTCTCACTTGTATGATTTAAAAGCTGTGTTCCATAAATTCATGACACAAGCCAGACTTTCAGTTTCTAATTTCATTTATTGAAAACACATCTCCAAATTTCCATCTTTAATATAATATGTGTGTGAATTGAATTTGAATGGAATTTATGCCCTGGCAATGCTGAAGCATGCATAGGCAGCCCATTTATGGGTTTTATGGTCTAGGTTGATGATGACGACTGACCAGGTCTCTTCCTCAAGCGGGCACCAGACCTCATTACAAATGGTTGTGAGCCACCATGTGGTTGCTGGGAACTGAACTCAGGATTTTTGGAAGAGTAGGCAGTACTCTTAACCACTGATCCAGTGAGAACTTGTGTTTTAAGAGAAACACTTTGTCTTGGGATGAAATCACCTACTCCATCACAATCTAGGATTTGATATCTGGATCGTGGATTTCATAGCACACAAGGGCCCCATTGACTAGTCAGTACAAATGAGGACCTCCCATTCTGCCGCCTTCCTGTAGGCATCTTGGTTTGTGTCTGGGTTTAGCTGATACTACATTCTCACTTTGTCCTCTGATTAAAAGTCATATACACTTTTTCATATACTTGTCAGTTCTCCGTGGAAGACACAGGGAAGTCTGGGGTGTGCCACAAAAACAGTAATGTAGGCTGTGGAAACTACAATCTGGTTACAAGAAGCATATTAATTAAAATCCAGAAGGGACCAGTTGGCAGTGCAATGGAGAGGCACCAGGGATGGGCTTTAGTGTTGATTTCCTTCACTAAAGGAACAGATCATGAACTATGGTCTACAGAGTGTTAATTGCCCTTAGAGCTTTTGGGGGGGTTCACAAACAATTGTAATTTTTGAATTGATATTAAGAAATTGTATTTAATTTTTCTCTCATTGCCATACTAGTTTAGTGGAATTTTTTTTAGTACTTCAGGATATGGTATCTCAACAGATAAAACAATCTAGTCTCAAAGTCTCCACATGCACAGCAGATTATTATTAGGTTTTAAACAATATGTACTTACTATGCCAAGAGAATTTTACAAACGTGAACATTTAGGCTCTAATCTAAGGAATTCTGAGAGTCACTGAATTTTGAAGAAACAACAAATAAGCCCACTTCCCAAACACTGGGGTTTATGTGAAATGAATTGATTTCATTTGCTTTTTCGAGTCCAGCAACATTCAACATTCCAATAGCAAGCTAACGTCAGTCTTCAACTGCTACTTTGTGATTCATAATCTTTATTTTCAAGTCAATAACACTCTTCACACTGAGTTGTCACTGGCAATATGAAGACAATCAAAACAGGTGCTTACAAATTTTTGTATTGAAACGCTGATAGACATCAAAGCACACTTCTAACGTGCTGTTCAAGTCTGCTTTTTCATTATATATGTTCTTCTTGTTTTGAATACTCTATCTCCAATTAGCTAAAAAGGCATGACTACTCACTTTTTTTCCTCAATGCCTACGTCTGGTGAATCACTAAATCTTATAAATCCTGGCTCTAAATATCTATGACATTGTGGAGCCAAGGGCTTAGCTTCTAATATGCCTTTAATTGACTTTCCTACATTACTTGGGGAAAAAAAATCGTTCCTTTAAAGAAACAAATGTGATTCTGCCCATCTGTTCAAAATAGTTTAATAGCTGCTAATTACTTGCTAACCCATAATATTCTTAACCTATTCTTCAAAATCCTTCTTCACATGGACCTTCTTAATCTTCCCTTCCAACCATGAATGCCGCCAACTTCATGATGAGCCAATCCTGTTCACACAGTTTTTTCCTTCTCAATACAGCTGTTTTCTTTGTACGGCTAGTAAAGAAATGCCCAGAATTTAAGAATCAACTCTGATAATAGAAGTATAATAGCTAAATGCTTGCTTGCCATATGTAGAGCAACTAAGGAAATGCACTTGTGAATAAACAGAAGTGGATATTTGAGCACTGAAAACTGGAAAACTATATAGCCTCTGAACGGCCAAGTGTGAGCTGGGTCATTCCTGCCCTTTCTATTTCCATTTTAACCTCTATTTCCCTCTGGTGGAAGCAGTGATGTTTTCATAGATTACTCAGCTCATCTCAGAGCTTCTGGAGCAAACTTTAAAGGCCTGGCCCCGATAAAGAGATAACAGAAGGAAAACTATTGAATATTTAATAAAGCTAGGAAATGCTATATTAATATCCTCTTGAGCTTGCAAGAGCTGACCCTGAAGGAAAGCCAGAGTCTCTTGCCACATGTAGACTCTCAAAAGTATAGTCAGCGATCCATTTTCCTAAACGACACCCACAATGTGAATGACTACAGTCATAATACCAAAACGTTTCCTTTAAAAATTGGTGTGGAATGCTCTCAGCTAACCAAGAGAGAATGACTGTGACCTGTCTATACTTTGGAACTTCCTGTACATCCATTGTAAAACAAACACAAACGTTTCTCCCTTTTCAGATTTCAGCTCTTTTGACAACAGCCAGAGTCTTAGTAAGAATTTGTGCTGTATTATTTTGATTCCTCACTTTTGTTTCCTTTGCATGGATAAAAGATAAATTTTAAGAATACTAAGCAAATCAGTCATGCAAGGTATTCAATAATTTGTTGCACTATAACAAATCTTTTGATTTTTTGTTTTGAAAAATGTAAATATTTCTTAAAATACAGTAAACTTTTGAAAAGATTAGAATTGGATTGGTAGCCCTAGTGGTCAGAAAGGGTTACAGTCATTCATGGGATTGTGACAAAATATTTAACATGATTATATTGCTTCCTATTCAGCAGACTTCTGATTTTCTTTTGCAGAGGAATGTTCTCAGGCAGGGTCTCACTAAGAAGCATATGCTGGTCTCAAGCTTGTGATCACCCTTGTGCCCACCTCCCAAACCAGGGCATCACAAACATCTATCGCTGTTTCAGAATTGTAAATATCACCATAGGTCATGCAAACATCTGCAATTCAATAAATATTCATTTTCCAACAAGCAAGTAAAGGTTCTCAATGGTGGGGTGCTAAGAAAACCAAGATGAATCCCCAAGTGTGAGAAATCTGTAATCTATTTGGAGAGGGGAAAATAGAGAACCAAAGGCCTGTCTATGTGCAGGTAAAGGAAGTCCAATGAGGAATACAGAGTGCTGCAGAAAGCATCAGACTAGCCCAGTCTCCGCTCTCCTTTCCACATCCAGAGCAGCTAGCTTTTCTTGCCCTTATCTCTGGCAGTGCTTTTGCCAGAGGATGGTCTTTGTTGTTCACACTTCCAAAATCAGTAAAGGATAGAGGTTTTGCCAACTTAAGAGTACCACTCATTAGTTTCCCAGAGTTCCATCCCAATAGTTTCATGTTCGGACAGTTTTTCTCATTGAAACGATTGGGTTTTGTTTGTTTTCTTAAAGATAGTTTCTTTCATATAAGATATTCTGATTATGGTTTCCCTTGCTCTGCCCCCCCTCCAGAGATCCTACCCAGCCCCCTCTCATCCAAATCCACACTCTTTATGTCTCATGTATTTCTTGTGCTGTTTCTTTGGCTCTTTTTTCCTATTTCCTTGTTTTGTCCTCGTCTGCCCTGTTTATTTTATCTTTATCCTACTTTATCTGACTACTATTCCTTAGATGCCTGTCTCTTCCTAATGACAGACAGAAAGGATGTGGATGCGGATGGGAGGAGATGGGGAGGAACTGAGAGGCATTGGGGGAGGGGAAATCATAATCAGACTATGCTGCATGAAAAAAATCATTTTCAATAAAAGTGAAAAGGAAAAGAAAGCAAGCATCTAAAGACTAATAATAAACCCAAAACAAAACAAATCTTAATAGAACAAAACAAACAAAAGAAAAAGTCAGAAAAAGCACAAGAAGCATATATAGACATATAAACAACAAGTTCCTACACATAGGAATCTCATAGAAAAGGTCTCTGCAACATGGGGTATTCTGACATTTTTATAACATATTTTTAAATAACATCATTTCTCCCTTGACTTTCCTCCCTCCAAGTCCTCCCATATAATCACCCTTGCTCTCTTCCAAATTCATGAGCTCTTTTTCATTAATTCTTGGTGTGTGTGTCTTGGGGAATTCTAGGATGACCCGTGTCGCTGTCTCTCTGTCTGTGTGTGTCTGTGTCTCAGTGGGGACCTCCAATTGCCACACACGGCACCTCCATGTCTCTGCTAGGTGCACTATTACCCAGTTACCAAGTTTCAGGCAAGGGGGCTGGAGGTTAAAATACACAGACTCACACAGACAGAGAGACAGCAACACAGGGCATCCTTGAATTCCCCACGAATGCCCCCTTGATC
>NC_022024.1:13958011-13980949 GCF_000317375.1 Microtus ochrogaster
ATATATAAATGCAATCTTCTCAGTCTATATGTTACATACAAAGATCATACAACATTTTGTAGAGTTGAGGAATTTGAAGCAACTCCCACTACCTTCCACATTAGCAAGCCTACTAGTGTCCTCATTCAGCTCATATGTAGGCAGTCCTGATGGCAATACTTTTATGTGTGTAGTTTCAGAAATTCCTAGGAAATTCCTAGAAACTTTCCTGTTATTTTGTCTCTTACGTAGTGTCAGCCTCTATTCCAGAGTGACCACTCAGCTTTTAGTACAGAAGTTGTCCTGGTGAATTCATGAATCTGGGGGAGGAACTAAATCCACTACTTTCCTAAGCCAGAATAATTCCTAACTATTTTCTAAAGACAAAAGGACAGAAATTACTTTGCAATATTGTTCTCTGTCCTCCCTATACACCATGGCATGCACACACACACACACACACACACACACACACACACACCATACACACAACAATAATTAACAAAATTCAAAAAATATATCAACTTGACCATATCTGAAATAATTGTAAAGTTTTAAATAATACGAGGAAAAATCTGACTTAATTTTTTTATTACCAAAAAGGTACATATTTAAGAGAAATAATTTATAATTCATGTTCATAGATAATATAGTTTTACAGGCAAAATCCATAACCTTAAGGTCTTCTTCTGTAAACTTTGTTTCCTTCCTTTTCATGGAATTTCTTACTCCCTCCTCCACTGCAGTAGTGGGATGGAAGAGCTAATCTGCTGTCATGATTCAGATCTGAATAGCTGATAATGCTCATCTAGTAGATGGGATGCAATTAGTAACTCAAGGTTTTCCAGACATTTCTAGGGGTAATTGCAGCTGCCTCTGTAGAGGCATGAATGTGGCTGCTGACCCTGAGAGGCATCCTTGTCTTTTTCATGACCATTCTCTGTAGGCTACCTTTAAGGGAAAGGGTCCCTGAGAAATACTGGCTTGAAATCATGCTACATGTTCTGCTTTGTTGATGAACTTGTTTCCTATACCTATCCTAATCCTTACCCAGTAAGACTGAAAACCTGTGTTCAAAGGCAATAGGCTCTCACCATAGAGTAAAGTGGAAGGAAATAAAATCTAAAAGAAACCTAATTAGGAAATCCCACTGTTAACAAAAAGAATGAAGGAGACTGAGCAACTCTTGAATAACTTCAATAAGATAGAGAAACTTGTTTTACATACTGATCACAGGAACAAAAGTTAATTCAAATAAGGAAGTTTCAGAATGGTGACATGAACTTAGCAGGCCAGGAAGAGAAAAAAATTCTCTTTTCCAGGATGATGACAGAAGGTAGTGCTGACTACAGTTAATTTCACATAGGCAATAAGGTCAAAAAAAAAAAACCAGATGGGAAAATATGCTATTATCTGATGTATTAACATGTTTGGTATGCCATTATGGAATATCAGTTGAAATAAAATGCAGAAGTTTATGATCTCATGATCCTGAAGCTGCTAGAAAGTGTCGGTGAGAGAGGAAGTTGCTTCCTGGTTTGCAGATAACTGCTTTCTCACTATCTCCTTATGTGATAAATGGGTGCTCCATAGTCTCTTTCTCCTGCTATGGATGCAACCTTCTTGGATAGAGAGTCTTCCTTGTGACCTCATTAATCTAACTCTGCCCTCAGAGGTCCTATCTCCAAATACCAGAACAATGGTTTAGGGCTTCAACATCTGAATTTTGTAGTAAGACATGATTTAGTCTACAAATCTGAGGTAGATATTTGTAATGAAAACAGGGTGGGGTTGTCTATGGTCTGAGAGGGAAGAAGGAGATACAATGTCTCAGGTTGTTCTAGGAAGTAAAGGTATTAGAGAGTAAAGGAAAGGAAACAAAGAAAGGAGGAGGGGGTATGGAAGAGTGGACAAGGAGTTAGATCAGAAGTGGAGTCATTAGAACTAGTGGTAGAATGTCGACATGCAAGTAATAACAAATCACAGCCAGCAGGGCTGAATTAAAACTCTGGGTTGTGTAAAGTATTATGGGTTAGGAACAACAATCTAAGTATGCATTTAACTTAGGTATCATGCCTTGGCTTCTCTTGGTGCCAAACAAAAGGACTTCTCATTCTCACAGCCTGCTTTGTCTGACTCTAAAAGGGCAATTGCCCTACAGATAATAATTACCATTAGTACGGAGAGGGAGGACAGCAGACACATGGTTGTAGCGGGCTGGAGATGATGGTGGGACAGTGCTAGACAGGTAGAACAGAAGACAGATGCTCACTTGTGGGCTGAAGACAGCCGAAACTCCATTGACTAAGCAATCATTGGGAGCCAATTTGAAGTGTTTGGGATCCTTAGGATTCTTATTTTACAGTTGGACAGAACCGCAATCCAATGAGCCAGATCTAAAACAAATGCTTTCATAATTTCTACTGGACATGTCTAGGCAGGTAAGAAAGAGCAGAGAAAATGACATTGTGGGGCAAGACTGATCATGAATGTCTGCCTACATTTCCCCAACTTGGCAATGAGTTCATTTTCACTTTCGATTACGATTTTTCCCCTATCAAATTCAGCCAGTTGATTTTGATGAATTTTTCGAACATTACACTGAAAGCTAGATAATTGCAAAATTCCTCAATATTACAAAAATTATTTTTAGCAACAGGTGATCAAAATAAAAATGTGATGAAAAACTGTCCAACTGGTTTGAAATTCTGTCTGATTTCAATAAGTAGAGAGAAAAAAAGAGAGCTAATAACCAAGGATGATACATGTGTGCTTAATCTCCACTGGGTTCTACTTTGAAACATTTTATTAGCACCTTTCTGCTGCCATTCCTTTGTTACACTATCCTGAGCTGTGGTTTTTGTCAACTTGACATGCACTTAGAAATATCTGGGAAGAGGGGGAATCTCGATTAAGGAATTCTCTTCATCAAATTGGCCTGTAGGCAAATCATTGAAGGCATAGTCTTGTTTAATGACTGACATGGGAAAAGGCAGCCTACTATATGCTAGTTCCGCCACTGGAAATGTAGTTCTGGGTTATTTAAAAATCGCTGAACAAGCCATGAGAAACAACCTAGTAAGTAGCATTCCTCTATGATCTCAGCTTCAATTCCAACATCCAGGTTCCAGCTTTTGAATCCCTGCACTGGCTTTCCCCAGTGGCTTGTGGCTTGTGCTGTCTATGCCAAATAAGCTCTCTCCTTTCCACACTGCTTTTGGTCATGGTCTTCATCATGGCCATAGAAACCAATCTAAGACACCCCTCTGTCATGATTTAACAGATTCAAATACCATGATCCTTCATCTCTCCTTTAGCTCCCACCCTTCATCTCTACATCATGAATGTGACTGTTTTAATAAAGCATTCCAATTGTATTTGAAATTTAAAGACAACTTTTCACTTCTGTAGAAAGTGCATGAGTACATTGAATTATCTTTCTCAGAATATATAAGTGTTCTGTAACTGCAGGGGAATCTCTAGTGTTTCTTTAAATCATAACTATTATAGAACTGATACAGACATAAACTTCCTGACTGGGACTTTTCATTGCAATTAAAAGACAATGTAAGTGTCTTCCCATTGAGACGATTTCTTCTATTATTGTCAACAGTGACAACTGTTTGATAAAAATATACAATTTCAAAAGTAGTCAAAGATAGAAATACCAAATAAATAAGACACCAGAGTTTATTTCTTGTGACAAGTTATGCCATCCTTTAGGAGACTGACTGACCAAACTGATTTCTGCTTGTTCTAAAGATTTCTGTAATGCTCAAAAGCCTTTTTTGCATATTTAAATTAGCATAGCAAGTATTGAGTTTCATTATCACATTTCAAACATAATGTACTGTAGCTGGGCCCCACTTTTCCTCACTTCTTCTGTAATCCCACATTCTGACATATTGTCAGAGGCATTAACTTTCTGAACAGCCAATAGCACATGGAAGGGCCCAAAAAATTGACAAATAGGATTGTGTAAAATTAAAAAAAGCATAAGAAACCATCAGTGGAATATAGAGACAGCATATGGGATAGGAGAAATTCTTCACCAACTCCTGCAGAGATGGGTAGCATCTAGAAGTGATGCAGGACTGTAAGAACTAAATTACAGTGAAGCAAAACTGTCAGTCAATAAACAGCTTAACGAAATGAAGAAAATGTTCAAAGCAACAAACACTAATGGCCACTAAATACATTTAAAAGCTTTTGATTTAAAAGTTTATATTTGAATTTTATGGATTTTACTCTGTTAAAGTGTATTAGTTAGTGCTTTTAATCTAGCCAACATGGTTTTATGCATGATGGGAAATTTAGAATGTGAACGTGCACATTCTACCAAGCACACATACACACAGTACAGCATCAACACATACAGAAATTTCATGAAACGTTGGCAAAATTCAATATTGTGTACACTTCTGTAAGACCCAAAACCAACTTTATAAAGAGGAGCAAACACCACTAAATTTCTTTGTTATCTGAACATCTAGTGATTTCCTTTTAATAAATTTACTTCTCATAAGAAAACATTGATGCTCCAAAAACAAAAATATGACCTATGGTTATCACTTTTGGAAGAAATAGATTTCAATGATGAAATAAGACTGAATTATGAGGACTTAATGAATACCCCGTGAAGAGTCAAACAATTCAAAGATCAGTAATTACTGCGGTGAATATGCATTGATTCAAACCATTTAAGTTTTGGGGTTGGGTCTTGCGTTTTTAATGAAGTTTGTATGCATTTTTCTTATTACTTTTAAATTTTAATTGCAACAATACTCCTCCCTTCGCTTACCTCCTCCCTCCTGACCCTTTCATGTCCCCCTTACTCTCCAAAATCATGGTCTCTTTTCATTGATTGGTATTGCTACATACATACAAATAAATATATAAATACAATCTGCTGAATCTGCAGTGTGAAGAGTGAAATCAAGGCCAAACCTTAAGAACTGGCACAAGTGAAGGGAGGATGATTTGCCTTTGATGGATTTGGTCCTTTGTCTGAAGGAAGATGTCAGTGGCATGGAGGAGCTTGGGCATACAGAAGAAGGCACACATCTCTGAAAATATCTCAAAAAAAAGAGATTTTTAAAATTAGAGAGCTTTTGAATTGGGTCAAGTAGCTGAAATATGACTTTGTTTTCATGGAATCAAATTGATTTTCATTCAAGGCTTAGCATGTTGTTTCTACTGAAAATTTTTGAAGGGCTAAAGTTAAAAAAAGTAATAAATGCTGTGGAATAATTTCTATGCACAAAGTTTGAAAGTTTAAAGAAATCTTCAGTTATTCACATTCAAACACAAGTGGGCTCAATTAATCATTATTTATTATTGATTATTCAGTCAAAGGAAAGAAATCCTTGAACTGGATAGGCAGATCATGAAAAAAAAAACCGACATGATCTTCCACACCATCAGCCTCAAGTGCAAGCTTCTGGGAGAGTTCATAAGTTTTTGAGATTAATGAAAGTTTGAATAAATATGGTGTCATCTCTGTGTTTTAGCTGTTCTACCCACACTGTGCAGAGCCTAGGAAGACCCAGCAGAATGACTTTCACTCTCGTAGATAATTTATAAGACAATAAAGTCAACTTCACTACCCTCATCATTAAAATAATAATTATAGAGCTAAGGAAAAGATTCAATAGTTTAAAGTGTTTGCTGTTCAAACAAAAGGAACTGAATTTGATCCCCAGAACACACTTAAGAAGTTGAGCATGGCATTACACACCTATAACCCCAGCTTTGAGAGGACAAAATGATGAATCCAGGGGAACTTTGGTCAGCCAGTCACACCATCTAGTAAACTATAGATTCAAATAAAGATGTGTCATAAAAACTAAGGTCGAGAGTGGCAGAGAAAGATACACAGTCCTGTCCATACATGTATATCACACAAAGTATTAATATTCATCATCATTACAACAAGTGGGACAAACATGGCTATCTTGTGTGGAATTCCATTGATTTGTGCACAGAAATGTGGAAATAGCCATCAGCTAAGTTACTTTTCAATAAAACTATGTGATTAATGTTAAGATAAAAAATATTCTGGATGGCTAGAGTTGGCTACATTTTGACACTACATTTCTGCTGACAACATAATTACTCTAAACTCAAGCAAAGAGCTAAATATTGAATAGGGAGACACTTTCAAAAATTAAATATGTTGGAAAGAACATCCCCACCCTAACAAATGTGTTGCTAATTCATTTTGACTGTCAAGGTGAAATGTGCACAATAGAATTGAGAATAAATACGATGCACATTTTCTTCTTTGAATGTATATGGAGATTACAAAAAAATTTAATATATACAACACATAGGTATTAGGAGAGTCTTACATATAAGAAAAGGAGAGTTAGCCCTGGTTCTACTGAATACACGCTTCTCAAGAGAGAGACATCTCCTATTTATTCTAAAATATCAGTACTAAAAATAATATGTGCAGAAATACATAGACTATATAATTTATCTACAAAGGTTACATTGTTGATGTAGTTGCATTGATTGTAAAGAAAATAACTTTATTAATTACAAATAGAATTAAAACAGTATGGGAAATAAATAGAATGAAGCTATTTTTTGAAAAAAAATTATTTTAACTTAACTCTCTAAAGTATACTCATGGGACACTTGAATGCACCGACTCCAAGTCAATACACAAACCTGCCATAAAATTAAGAGTTAAATTTCTAAGCATGCGTTTTACAATAGCTCTTATTGTGCTCAGAACTTTATTTCACATTTGCATGATTTTCATGTATTTCATTCATTTTCATGATAGAAGGAAGCAAATTTTACAGGCTTGGAACTCAGTCACGGCTTTAATATTGTCCATCCGTGTGTCTCTAGGCTGTTTAGTTAAGGAGGCCTGCGACCCACTTTAAGGGTACAGAAAATGGACCTATTGATACAGCTGCTGTTTGGCCCCCAAAATGACCTGATGGTGTAAAGGCATTGTGTCATGCCAGGCAGGGTCCCTTCTAACATAAAGAATTCCTTGACAGCAAGTGAAAAAGAAGATAAAAAGCAATCACAGCCTTGGATGCTTATCAAAGTGGGGATCAATAAATTGTTTCCTCTTCTCCTTCTTAGGCTTAACTGCCTTATGAGTCTGGTCTAGAGAGCATCCTGTTACTTCCGCTGCACTTTTTAAGGTAAACAATCCAGGAGACCACTTACTTTCTCTTGTAATCTTAAATGGGCACACGCATAATCTCAAGTGGTTATGGACAGAGTTTATTCTTATTGATAAACATCCCATGCACAGTGTCCATTTTCAAAGAATGCGGTAGCAACGAGCTATGCTTTCTACTAAAACAATAACACAATTCACCAAAATCAACCGAATCAGCAGACACCTTAGAATGTTGTGTCCCTCACATCCTTTAACATGAATAATAGCCGAAAATCTATGGAAGCAAAGGCTCTCTAGTAGAACGGCAGATGTAAAATGTTAGCTTGGTATTAATACATAAATTTGTTGCTGCAGAGGCAGTAGCTGTGAAGCGGCACGATGTGGTGGGTCTTTCTGCTGCTTGGTTGCTGTCCATTGTACCTGTTCCTACCGGTGACCAAACATTGCTTGACTGAAGTAGAGAATTCAAGATCTTGACAGTGTCGAGTGTTGGGAGCAGTGAGACCCCAGATCCTGAATTCCTTGTAATCCCCTGATCTGAGTGCCTACAGCTGCTCTGAGCACGAGACCTTCAGGAGTTCCTGATGGCAGGAGAGTGGTTTCTGGTTGGTTTGGCTGGGGCGTGGCTATCTCTATATAATCTGCCCCTGAACACAATAAAGGGGGCATTCTTGGGGGAATTCAAGAATGACCCGTGTCTCTGTCTCTCTGTCTCTGTGTGTCTGTGTATTTTAACCTCCAGTCCCTTGCCCAAAGCTTGCGAACTGGGTGCCAGCGCACCGAGCGCAAACACGGGGGCACGGTGCGCGGCAGTCGAGCACTGTGGTAAGATAATTGTGCGATCTAATTTTATCAGCTACTAAATTGATTTGGTTAAGAAAGTTTTCAAAGATACTTACCCCAACTGCTAAATCCAAAGTACATGGTATAAACTAATCTTTAGAGATATAAGATGTAATGGTGAAAAGAATGGGATTTTTCTCTATAACTTTAAATAAAAAAGAAATGACATATATCTGAGCCCTTGAAGAGAGCTTTTGTTTAAATGCAGATGTTTTAGATACCGTATTCTTGCTATGTTGTTGAAGTCTTGAAAATAGAGAATGTTTGGGAAACCCAAAAGATCTGAGATATATAAATAGTTAAAAAGGAAAACAGACAGGAAAAAGAATCAAGTAAATCCTGTGTATAGGAGATTATTTATTATTAGCTTTTCAAGAACACATCTGTAGAACTTGAAGTTTTCTTGCCAACTCACAGAGTGTCTGGGAACGACAACCTTAACTTGAAGTTTTCTTTCCATTCTCAGTTTGAGTCAAAACTTCAAAACTATTTCAGTAAAGATTTTTGAACTGCTGGGCGGTGGTGGCGCACGCCTTTAATCCCAGCACTTGGGAGGCAGGGGCAGGCGGATCTCTGTGAGTTTGAGCCCAGCCTGGTCTACAAGAGCTAGTTCCAGGACAGGCTCCAAAACCACGGAGAAACCCTGTCTCAAAAAACGAAAGAAAAAAAAAAGATTTTTGAACTGCAGATCTTGAAATGACTTTTATCTGACATGGTCTTAAGACACAACTCTGTCAAAACTGCCAAATAAATATAGCTTGCAGACTATTGAGTGATAAGGGATTCCCCTCTGTATGCTGTGACTATCATTGGTTAACAAAGGAACTGCTTTGGGCCTATGGCAGAGCTATAGGGGAACAGAGCTAGGTGGGGAAAACTAAACTGAATGCTGGGAGAAAGGAGGTGGAGTCAGAGAGAAGCCATGTAGCCCTGCCGGAGCCAGACAAAACTTTAACCAGTAAGCCATAGCCACATGGCAATATGCAGATTAATAGAAATGGGTTGAATTAATATGTAAGAGCTAGCCAATAAGAATCTGTACACTTCTCTAAGCTGCCTTGAAACCAATGTTACTACACTGATGACAAAATACCGACAGTGATTTAAGTAAGAGTTTTAAAATATTAATTTAACTGACAAATTAATTATTGGTTGTCTGAATTTTGGTGAAAAGAAATTTTGATTTTCATTGAGAATTTCATGCTTTAAGAGTAAATGAGGATTCCAACATCAGTTTTTGAGCCCAGATTTTTATAATTTTGTGTGCAGACTCATGTTTTTAGCTAGATGAGATTTGTATTAAGCTAACCTTACATGTATCAATATGAAAAATGTCTCAACATGTTTAAAATTTTCTTTTCTCAGTTGCAATGTTATAGGAATTTCAGATAGATATAGATGGTCTTATTTAGGATGTTTTGTTTTGTGTTTTCTTAAAATATTCTGCACATTTAGAAAGACTCTGCCTAAATTTAGGAGGCTGTGAATTATTCATTCAAACTATGTACATCTAAAATATCTTTTTTAAAGAGGAAGACTATCATATTCCAAAAATACAGATAGAAGATTTTTAATGTCTTTACCGAATAAGCCATAGAAGAAATTTAATATTCCATAGAGCATATTAATTTTGTTCTGTCTAGAGTCTAGATAATAATTATGCTTAAAATGTTACTATGTCTTACAATTTATATTCCTAGCTCAATTGATCTAAATAAAACTAAATATATTTAACCTCATAAAAATGTTTGCTTTGTAAAGAAGTAGTCTTTAGAGTTAGGTCAATTTGACACAGTGCAGACATTGACCATTAGTTAAGCCTTCTCTTGGATATCTTTGCATATTGCCTGACTTTTGAAAATCCAACTATTGTGAGAAAGATTTGGCCATCAAGAGCCAAAGTAGAGAATTAGGTTGGTGGATAATTAAGATGGTAGTTTAGTTTTGATTGTTTCATGAAACTATTTTTATACAAAGCTCACACATTAAGCTATAATTCTTGTCACCAGGAAGATAGATAGGAAATCACCCAGGGCTACTTACAAACTCCCAATAGGTAAAATTCCTATTGACATTCTTTAAAACTCTTCAGTGTTTGCTCCCGGGATGGACAGTACAAAGAACCCATAGCCAGATTTGGAACCGTGCAAGGACGGAGGAAAAATGGTGAGATATCAGGTTCCAAGTTCCCCTCCTGGGTTGTTCATCCTGATAATCAAACTTGCATGAAGTTTTTACTATTGATCACATCTACTCTTCTTTGTCTTTGTGGACAGTCAGCAATATATCAAGTTACCGCAAGGCAAACAAAAATTCCTCAGCTCACATTTGTGCATCCAAACTTGGAATTTACTCTTGGTCTGTTGCTGATATCCTTTGGGTCATGTACACAATTCAAGATTGGGACATGATCTTGGATATCTCTCCCAAAGTTAAAGCTGTAAGTCTGGAAAAAAGTAATTAAAGACCAACAATTAGCAAGCCAATAGTTTTCTTGCTAAAAGCAGACATAGGTATCAGTTATTGAGAAGGATAACACTAAGAATCATGCACTTTGGATGTTAGTCATAACTAAAATACTGGCAGTAGCTAATAATGATAACAATAACAGCATCATCAGCAACAGCAATGCTCCTTTTACTGTGCTGAATGGTAAGTTGATTGAAAGCTGTCTGAATAAGTAGCTCTGGTACTGTTCAAGAATAACCCCTGGTGTTGAATACTCATTCTCTTGTTTGTCTTGTGGGTTTTTTAAAGCACTGTTTCACTATGCCTCCCAGCCTATCCTTGGAGTTACAGCAATTCCCTGCATTTCCTCTGGAGTACCAGGACGCCAAGGCCTTCCCAGTTACAAGGCTTGAGCCTTTTAATGTTTTTCCAGCTAAATGTAACATATCCCTCTCTAATATTGTACAAACATTGTTTATTTTCTCCTATTAAAATCCGAGTGTGCTTTCATTTCTGGTTAAAACTAGTTTTAAAAGTAAGCCGATTAATAAACATAACTTCATATATTTACAAAATTCCATTTGACCAACTTTCAGTAACAGATTTGCAATGTCACATAGCACCTTTTAGTATCATTATCATTTTCAGGAAAAACAAACCCTCTTGATCTTCATTCTTAAAGAATGCATCCAGTTATGTATGGTGAGCCACACTAAAATCAATGTTTCATAAAACTGAACACCAGTCTGCTTTTACAGGTTTGAATGACCTGTAAATTGCTTCCTATGCTTGCTTATTTCAGTAACATCATATCACAGTCTGATCGGATTTAATATTTTATGGTGGGATATTCTATACATCCTACTAACTGTAACTGAAAAACAAGGTAAGACTTTGGATGCAACTTGGCTGCTTGGTATTGCTCGTATGTTCTTTTATTATTTTGCTCATGGTAACACTGAGGGACAAAAATTCCATCTCCTCAAAGAGGATTCCAAAATACACCTTAATTTATAACAATGGACCTGTCACCCTTCTTAAAATAATCATGGTAATCATTAGAATCTCAGAAGGGAGGCTCAGGCAATTTAAGACCTTTTCAATGGGTAACATTCTTTGTTAGAATATCTAAGTAATAATAGGATAAGGCCTTCAAAGTACATTACAAAAGATGTGTTTCCAGGGGAAAATTAACTGACTCCTACTTCTGCCACAGCGATGATATAAGGAGGAAGAAGAGCAGAACATTTAGAAAAACAGCTTACAGGAGTCTCCAAAGAAGAATGATGCTAGAAAAAAGACCCAACGCCATATTCTCAGTTAAGTCCTGAGCTTCATGGGAAAGCCAGCCTTTGTCACCAGATCCCCTTCCCAGCTCACAAATCACATCCTCTGGACACATTCCCTCTGCCACTTTGTTTAATGACTCAAGTCCTTATTCTTATATTTCTGTTTCTATGTGGATAACTTGAACAAAATAGAATCCATTCAGTCCCTTTTCATTCACCATGAATATAATATTCATTACAGAGTTTTTGGTCAACAGCATCCCACCACAAGCTGTACATGCAGGAAGAAAGTATTCTAAACAAAGACTAGAGAATTCAGGGTGGTTTTTTTTTTAAGTGGTTCCCCTAAAGAAACTGGCTTTCAATCCGCCATCAGCCAACAGCTTCTCACCTAGAGGTGTGTCTTTCTTACGTGGCTCAAAGAATTAAGCAAAAAGGAATTACTGGATGGCATTGCAATAATTCTTATGCAGCGGTTCCAAACCTGTGGAATGTGACCCCTTTGGAGGGGGCAAACAACCTTATCACAGGGGGTCACATAACAAATACCCTGCATATCAGATACTTACATTGTGATTCATAACAGCTGCAAAATTACAAATATGAAGTAGCAAAAAATAACTTCATAGTTGGGGGTCACCACAACATAAGGAACTGTGTTAAAGGGTTACAGCATTAAAATGGTTGAGAACTAATGCTGTAGGGGTCACTTTGCTGCAAAAAGGCATTTTCTCTTAACTGAGCTAACGTTCAGTGAGTCAATAATTTGATCATTGCTAGATAATTTTCTATAAACTCCATATACATGGGATTTTCAAGTAAAAACCACTGATAAAATTTTAAAGTATATTTCTTTACTTCAATTATATAGGCAAGTATCAAAACAGAAACAATATTTTAATGTTAGAAGTTTAGATGGGAGTAGGGTCTCATTGAAAATATAATTGCTTGTTTTTACTGTTTCCAGAAAAGCCTACCATGTTCTAGGTTTTGTATGTGGCAAAATGTGTTCTGTTGTGAATACACAAGAGTGGAAGTCTGTCACATCACTTATGCTCACTCCTCCACCAAAATACTTCTAGGCATGAAGTAAGATTAATATATAATCTTTATAATAAAACATCAGCATAGGGTGCCTGGAGATTCTCTGGGGTTCTCTCATTGGGCACGAAGTTTCCCTGCCATTGAATAAAAAGGTATATTAAAATTTCTATTTCGGAAGAAAAAAATTGGCTATGAAAAACATCTAAAATCTTGAGATTTTAAAAGAATAGTTTTAATTGTAATTATTAGCATAATTGTGGACAAAAGAGATGAATGAATGAATGGATAGGCAGATGAAAAAATAAATGGAATCATTTTGTCATATCCAAGTATGCAAGATCATAGACATCTGTACATGCAGACACTTGAACACCTCTTGACCACGGGAATTTCCCACATCACAAATCTTAGCACACATATATGCAAACTGGGTCAATACTACTAGATTTCTCAGTAAAAATAAAAATAAATCAGTCACTGGGGATCAAAGCCTTGGATATTTCTAAGGATTCAGTTGGTGAGCTAATGTCTGCAGTTCTTTGGATCAATATTTTAATGAAAAATCAGTGAATCATCAAACGGAGAGTAGCTAGCACCTCTGAGGGTTTGGGGAACAAAAAGAGAGAAGTGCAGTCTCTCTCCTTGGCATACAAATATTTCATCCCGCAATGAGTTATATAGGGGCTATGCTCTCCTGCTCTTGTCTAAGGCTTTTCCACAGAGCATGAGCAGTAAGAATAAAGTGGCCATGGAGGACCTTGAGCCTGCCATGGTTCTTCAGCAAAGCATTCTTTCACCAAGTTTGATTTTCCACCAAAGTGTTCTTTTTAGCTTCCTAATACATAGAGTTTGTTTTTCCTATTAACATCTTTGGTCTCATGATAATCTCTGCTGGGAAAAAAAAGAACTTAAAATTTATTTTTCCAACGTAATAAAAATTTCATTGAAAACGTTTTTCTACTGCTAATTTGGAAAAGGTGACTTAAAAGCTAGCTAAGGCAAAGCAGATGCTAGTCTCAAATAAGCCCTGTTTGGGGACATATTTAGATGAAAACCAATTATTAAAAACTTGGTTTTAATATGTGTGTGAGAGAGAGCATAAATTTGTAATTATGTGTAAGCCCCATTTAGAGTGCTCATCTAAAAGAAAACAAGAATTCGGAGGAACTATCCAGGTCATCTCTCCTAATCCAAATATCCATGAGTAAAGAGAATCACAGTTCACTCTAATGCCAGAAATTTTGCTTCCCAACAGAGGCAGTAACACATCGCTATATGTGTGTAACTTCTCCATCACGTATGTGTTGTGCTGGGGTAGAATTTGGCCAAATAGCACAAGCCTATTTCCAAGCTTTTATTATCCTCTAAGGACCAACTCAAGGGTCAGTTCTGTTCTAAAATCATCCCTGGCCCCTGCTGTATATGGAATCCTTCTCTATTATGACCTCAAGAAGTGTGTCAAGCAGTGTGTCTTCTCTTTTCTTCTTCTTCTCTTCTCTTCTCTTCTCTTTTCTCTTCTCTTTTCTTCTCTTCTCTCTCTCTCTCCCTCCCTCCCTCCCTCCATCTTTCCCTCCCTCCCTTTTTCCTCTGATGTGCTCAGTTATGTGAATGACTTCTATTCGAATTTAACTTTGTTGACGTTAGTTACCTGAGTTGAGCAACCATTCCTTAATATTTAATGCTATGTATGTTTTCAACAGTCATGTATATTGACAAAGATTGCAAAGATTGATTAATATAATTATGGCATCTCTAGCTTCTCAATGCAGACTCCTTCTGGAAATAGTAAGATAGTCTAGCATCCAGTAACAGGTGTGACTTTCATAATATTTTCTTATTATCTAAAATTTAAATTGATATTCCTCTCATAAATGTATGTGTTGGCTGTATTGTCAGTATTTATAGTTTTAATCTGTGTGTACAAGAATGTTAAGCACGCGTGTGTGCAGGTGTGTGAGCCTGTGTATGCAGTTACAAGAGTCAGCACCGTGGCCTCCTCTGTCATTTTCCACATGGTCTTTTGAGATAAGGTTGAACCTGGAAGTAGACTGGTGGCCATCAACTCCCATCGATTTTCCCGTCTCTATGTCCCCATGCACCCAATGCCAGTGTTTCAGGTATGTGTGCCGCCATGTCCAGTTTATTACATGGGCTCTGGAGATTTGAATTCAAATCCTTATGTTTGCCCAGCAAGTATTCATACTACAGAACCATCTCCCCAGTTCCCAGGTACTTTTTCTTTATTTAACAAGAATCTCATAATAATGTCTTATTCCTGGAACTATATTATAAGTATCGTAGGAAAATTTTATGTAACAGGTATATCAATAGGTTTCAATAACCAAGATATTTTTGTCATATTTAGTCTTTATGCTCTTTAGAGTTCCTAATCAATACGTTTTTAAACTGGAAGTGCGATCTCCACACCCTATGTAATTGCTGCTACTTTTAATCATTCGTGTTGACCTTAGAAGTCCCTTTGGCTGTAAGAGGCACAATAAAACATCATAATGAGACCAACCTCAAAACCTTTGTTCTACAGATTTACAGCTCTCTCTTAAAATAATAATTTGGTTGCAGGGGATAGTTGGCTAAATATTTTATCTACAAACATCTTGATTCACATCTTGCAATAAATTTTTTTCTGCTCTCTGGGAAAATGTTAGCAATAAAATTTTCCAACTCAGTTAACAGGCATGCTTATATGATTGTTTGAAAATATAAGCAGAATATAAGTACATTTTGTACTTCAGAAAAGAGAATGGTACGTGCTTTAGTGAAAACACTCATAAATTGAAAATCATGCTGTGCATCTGCTAAGTTTAGACAGCCTTTATCAGCAGGCATTATCTGGTAAAGTGATTGATTGGCACCTAGAAGTTCATTCAAACCACAAAGTCAATCTTTTACAGGTTTTTCTGCTAGTTTCTAGTATCCAGTGTCTTTCAAACAAGTACTTAAGAAACCTAAAGAGAATTTCACGTTCTTAACTGTATGAGCATCCCTTAATTCTGTTTAAGTTTGAGCAAGTGGCCTTTGTGCTGTTTTGTTTTTGCTTTTTGAACATGAAAAACATGTAGATACCTATTTCTTACTATTACCTCACAGATTCAATGTGAAGATCAGTTAGAGCACTGCTTGTGGAAAACACTAAACATGCTATATAAATATTGAGTACTACAATTTTGAGATACCATGGTTATCGAACGTTTTCAATCCTGAAACCTGAAGATACATTCCAAGGTGCTGCAATGTCTGTAAACACTTAGGAATAAATTATGCAATGGCAATAAATGAAATTTTATGTTATAGAGTCCAAATGGGAGGGAAATTCTACATCCAATCTTGCAACTACTTCGACCTCCAATCTTTTGTACTAAAAGTTCAGTCTTCCTTATACAAAAACTGTGAGAAAATATCATCAATAGCATCCTTTACAAGTATATTAAGTACTTCCAGACTGAATTATATATCACACACTATACTATATGGCAGATAATTTACAAGTTAGTTTTATACAATAATATCATGCTAGTTTTACAACAATCCTTGAGTTGAGCCTGACTTTAATTAACTCAGGGATAGAAAAATCCCATCTCTGGTATGTTCAAAAATGTCCTGAAGTCAAGTGATTCTTACTTTCTAGAATTTCTATCCATGCTTTCTGTTTTTGTACATCAACATGTCATGAATACTTATTCTTTCACTGACATAAGTATAACAAATATTACCCTTCTTTAATGGGACTTGAAACCTCTGGAAAGGAGAAATACTGGTCAGACCTAAGAAAGGCATATCCACATATGAGAAAGGTACCGACCCTGTATGGGAAGACGGTATCAGACAGTAGGTAGATAATTCAAGTTCATAATGGCCTTTGCTGAACAGTATGACAAATAAAACTTTTAACATCTCAAGTAAATTAAAAATAAAATAAGGATCCTTAAGATGGCAAGAACATAGCTCAGCCACAGAGCATTTTCTTAGGATGCGCAAGATCCCGTGTTCAACCCCCATTGCTGCAATAATAATAAAGACAAAAATAATAGTTGTTATAACATCAGAAAAATTACATTTATAACATTTGTGATCAGGGTTACTATCTTTAAAATATAAAGAATCCTCTTTAAAATAAATCAACGCTATTTCAGTTACAAGATGAGTCTCACAGTTCAAGAAATGAATCTGCAAGGGCTTAAGCACAAGGATTCATCATGGATGTGTTAATGCTTAGCTTTATTAGTTAGAGAAGTAAATAAAACAATGATTGTGAGCCATTCAGATGGCTCAGAGAGTAAAGGTGATTACACCAAGCCTAGTGACTTGGGTTCAATCCTAGAAACAAACACTGAAAAGATAGAATAGAATCTTATAATTAGTCTTCTGGCGTTCACATGTATTATAGTATGGGCACACACACACACACATGCACACACACTACATAAAAAAATAAGTGTAAAGTAAAAAGAATTTACAAAATATTTCTTGAATCAGGTGCACATGTAAATCCGTGACGATAAAATTCAGGGAAGTATATTCCTTTTTGAGTAGTAAACTATTATTAAAGTGTAGAAGATTAATAGAAATTCAAAATTAAGAAGATAAATTCTACCCCATCACAAAATCTTCTAAAAAAAACTTATCGATCACAGATGTGTAAAGCAAAGAGAGGCACAAATTGTCCATTAGGATGCTGATGTCAATGACAAAATGAGCAAGCAACCTCTACACCCATATAGTGAAGGACAGCAGATAAGCCCAGGGGCATTCAAAGCTTGAATTACTGTGAACAAAGTAAGGTGATATCTGGAAACATATTTAATGACATTACAACTCACATTTCAAAAGAATATTGAAGATGATTCTATTTGAGTTTAAGAACTGCATATGCTTCATGGCTGCATTTAAGAATGACTATGTAGAGAGATATGAATAAGTGTAGACATGAAATACAAACAGAGTAAAAGAGATGGCGACAAGCATATTGCACAGGTAGAACTGCAGATAATGATAGAACAAGAGGTGTATGCAGAGGGTAGCAAAATACATCTGCAAAGACATAAGACACCATCAGGTTTATCAAAATTTAGAGATGGTTATATATAGGTAGTAAAGATTAGAAAAGCTCTATTTGTCTATTACTTCATAATTGTCCAAAATTCCATCACTTTTTTTAAAGTAAACAAAACCATAATTTTACCAAGTTTGGTGCCTCTCCTTTTTCCTTTTAGCCATTTTAGTATACAAGAAGAAGAAAACTAATAGCCCTGAGTCATCTCTAGTTGCAATTTATTAACTGCATTAATAGTTAGCTGGACAGTACTAAAGATCAACTTTCAGAGAAAAAAATGCTAATCCTGTCAAGAATATAGCTTAACTTGATCTCAACAGGGTGAGATTGAAGCTAATAGGAACAATAAAGGAAAAGTCATGGTGACAGAGGCCAGCATAACTTCTGCCATTGGCTGGAAAAGAACTTTTAGACATTTCCTGAAACTCTCAACCACTGATTCTTCATCTGTAAAACTCCACTAGAAACAACCTCTCCTTTCTTAATAAAATATTTGAATACTGACTTTGACATATACGAATCTTTGGTTTGCATAAATAAGCATTATAGTTTAATTAAATTATATAAAAATTGGGAAATTAGCAACTCATTTTTTGTATTTATGATACAGATTAAATTATTTAAATACAAATAAGTCAGATCTCTCTCCTGTGTTCTTAGTCTATATATATTTGGAATTCAATAGACTAGCTGTGGTGGTCATCGCCAGACTTCAAAGCTAAGAGATATATTCACTTCACCTTCAAATAAGAATAACTTTCCTTATAAAGCAGATTCTATTACATATATATACTATATAATATAAATATAAATCACTGATATGTGTATACACTGTGTGTAATATACATGTACAGAGATAGATAATATGGGTACCAATCAATAAGTTAAAAATATGAGAATTTTCCATTTCCCATATCAAGCAGAACATTAATGACACATTATATTCTACTTATTTGAATGCACTAGCAAACTGAATCGCTATAACCTATATGTTTACAACATGTGCTATGTTCAAAGCATATGTTTTGACTACTTATACTTCATTGACACAGTTTTTCTATGAAAAGACTAATCAGATATGTTCTAATGCCAAGATCTCTGCTAACCACTGATAATTCAAGAACAGGCAGTTCTCCGTGAGACCGTGGCTTTGCAGAGCCTAGAGCGTGAAGAGAAGCACTTGGAAACACTAGCTAAAGCTCCCTGGAAGAAGTGAACGGCCCAACGAAAGAACATTTTAAAATGTCAGACTATTTTCCCTCCACGGCAACCTTCGGAGCTAAGAAGGTTGTTATGTGACTGAATTGAAGCTAATATTAGCATAAGGGATGGAGAATGGCTTCTCGCAGGCCTCAGAGATACTGGAAAGAAAGAGAATGAAGAGCCTCAACTCAGCCACTCCTCGCAGTCCTTGGCATTTCCTCCAGTGAATCAACACAATGTTCTAAAAGTTTCTGCTCACGAATACTGGAGGGGGTGAGAATGCACATTCATACACAGAGAGGATTGATACAGGCAGCACTCAAATTGAGAATATGAGGATTTGATATTCCCCATATTAAGTAGGACATTAATGTCTTATTTTAGGTGGGCAGAGCCGTGTGTACTGTTGTCCCTCTACTTAATGGTAATTTCAGCAATGTTGGAAATCTCCAATGGTCTTGGGAAGACGTAATACATTTTCAAATGTGTTTAGTTTCTCAAATGCTTTCCTTATTTCAAGGAATAATTTTTTTTCTGTGTCCACAGCTTCATGTCCATTTGCCAGTATCAATCTCATGCAACTCGGTCTCAGAGAATCTTTTGGCCAGCGCAAGCTAGTTCGCAGGTCCGACTGTGGGTGTGCAGTACTGAGGAACCAGAAACCCACAGCTAGAGCTAGGTCAGAAAGTTTGAGGAGAGCTGCTTCTTTGCACCAACAGTGTATACCTTTGTATTCCAATTCAATATCCTTTGCAAATATCATCTACATGGGTATCACTAGGTCATACTCAGATACGTCAACAGGTCTGATGACTCCTACCTCCTTAAATTGGACATTGCCCTTCTGTCAGAGTCCTGTTCCATGACAACAAGCATTACTTCCAGAAGCAAATATGCCCCGTAATTGAAGAATAGCCATTAATCTGATAGACTTCAATTCACATCTGGTAACGACCTTTACCAACTATGTGCCACAAACAAGATATTTACAGTCATCTGCCAAAGGAAATTTTCAAAGTTACTGGCCTAATACATTCATTCTGAGGCTTAAATGAGGACACATATATGTTTAGCACAGGGTCAAGGCAAGTGCAAAATAAAATTTACCAAATTATATGAAGATCAAGTCCATTATTAAGGGCTTAATGAAGATTAATTTTTTTCTTCCATTAAATAAGACAAAACTAACCTATCTCATAAATTATGGGGCTTTATGAGGTCCTGCATTATATGTACTTGTCTTGGTGTCTACTTGAAATATGAGCTTAATAAGTGTGAACTCAGTATACTATGCAGATACCAAGTTAGGAAAGAAGCTCTCACAAACCCCACATGACTATTATAATTAACCAAAACTTCTATTGTAAAAATAGTATGAACTGGGACACTTAGAGTTCCTGAGCATCATGGCTGGTACAGGATGTGAGCAGCCAAAAGTTTGTCCACTGAAGTCACTGTTATGGCCCCTGTTACCTCAAAAGTATCAAAGTTGGATGATAAGTTTTATCATCATTCTACAAGTACACCATAAAGGTCTTTGTCACTGCCCAAATACTAGCTTAGCAAGTTTTCCCACAGCAATTCCTACTGGGGTTTTTGTTTTCCCAGGTTTGCCTCTTGATTATTGGTATTTTATTATTCTACTAATATTTGAAAAATGTTTTGAAAAGAGCCATGTAATTACACAATATCTTGATTAAAATTTTAACAATCTATAAATGTTTCCGTAGCATCTCTTGGATATGACAGACAACTTTTAAAAATTAGAATGTGGCATTAAAGGAATCTGAGATGTGTGTGTCTTCTCACTTATGGGGCTTTCTAAGTTAAATTCCTGCCTAGTAACTCAGAGAAACTCAAAGGAAAAATTTCAAATGATGCTTTTGAAAAATGCACAGAATTTGAAGCTAGATGTATGATCACATATTTTAGAGCTCAAAACCAATTTGTAAGTTTTCCTTAGCCTGTGTAAATCTAATAAATAACTGCACTGAATCCCAAACATGACTGTAGCTGAGACAGAATACCTTTTGTAGTTAGTTAATACTGTCTACTTGCCTTTAGGAGGAAATATTGTTCCTCCTAAAGAAGAAACACAGAAGCCACAGGAAGAAAATCCAAAATCAGCTTTAAATCTTAAGCTGATCAGAATTGGAATGATCAGAAACTAATTCGAGAAAATAAATTGAGACCCACCACAAACTAAGGGTAAATCATTATGCTCATATGTAAGCATTCTGCTGAAATGCATATATGTGTGTTTTTAATTCGTAAGGAAGAAATTATAATGAAGTTAGGCACACACTATGATTATTTCTCCATTTATAGTCTACCAAATATTAAGTGACTGTATAATCCTAATCTAACACACTAGCACAATGTGTTTACTCTGAAGTCAATCTATGCATAAAATTTTATGTCAAGTAAGAAAGTGTAATTACAGACTCAGCTTTCACCATCTAATTCTCTGAAAACACGGTGTGTGTGATACTGCCATGAAATAGATCAATAGGCTGTCAATAAGTGAATTGCCTGTTCTCTGAATGGTAGTCTCAATTGCAGTAAAGTCAAGCAAAGGCAAAACCCAGCTATGCTTAAAATATGCCTTATTATCTTGAAACATTGAAAACTATTTTATCTATATGCTTCCTTCACATTTAGGAGGAATATGCAGCTACAACAAAGTGCAACATTTAACAATTTTCTATTCAACTAGCTGTATATTTTTTCTTTACGAATGATAAAGTTGGCAAAATGATTTCAATAAGACCTTTCTGTATATAAACATTATTTTTCATAAAGTAGTTAAAAATAAAATAAAAGTTAAAGTCATCTTCTCAGCTGCCTTCATTAAACACATATGGATAGTGATCACTTACTAAACTAGGCAGATTTGAAACACTAAAATTTATATCAGGTGGCCTTGTATTAGCTTTACTGGAAGCTATTTCAGCTTTGATTTTTTTTTTTCGTAAGTTTAATACCCACTTCAAGGACTTCTTGTAAATTTGGAACCATATATTTAAAAAAAAAAACACAGCTTTGTATTACCATTAATAAAGTAGTCTTTGCATGCTTGCCTTGTAAGAGGCTCCAGCTGTACTCACCAGCCCTAATGCTGCCTCAGTTGGACAGCCCTGTAGACGTACCAGCACACTGCTCTAAGAAGTTTCTCACTTCAGCCTCCTGTTTCCCTTCTCTAGGCTGCCACCCTCTCCAAGGTCACTTCAAAGGCACAGCTCACATCTCCACTGCTTCCTCTCCCTGTTCTTCTCAGGAACCATCAGACCTGGCTTATTGCAACCCAGGGCACGACTGTCCAAAAATAAATGTTAGCATTTCAAGTCTGCAACCGATGAATAAGTAACTATCACCAACGCATGCTTGTTGAACAATTCCAGTTTCAAATTTTGAAATCTTTGAAAACAATTTTATCTCCATATTTCATTAATGCTTATGGGAAATATGCAGCTAAAAGTAGACACAAGATTTAACAAGTTTATGCGTGACTTGTTTGATGTACAAGGACACAGACATGGACACACACACACATTTTTCTTCATCTCTACCCTCACTCTCTCTAGTTCATTTACCATTCTGTCACTATAATGACCCTTTCAAATAAAAGCCAAAACCAGCCTGCTTGGAGGGAAGATAAGATAGGAAATATGAGTGCAAAATGAGATATCAACTGAACTGCTTAGTGAAAGATAAAGAGGCTAATCATTGTTTTACCCTGCCCCCACCCAGTGCCCTTCACGGTGCCTTTAAATATTGAGACTTTATTTATTTATTTAGGATCGCGAATTATAAGCTAAATTAGAAGGTGAATCCAAAGACAAACATATAGGCATCCTCCTGAATATTAACCTTCATCAGGCGATGAAAGGAGACAGAGACCCACATTGGAGCAC